>NC_045030.1:98858777-98869534 GCF_008632895.1 Mastomys coucha
AAATGTGATTATTTTAAGTTTCCAAGTTACTAGTTTTCATTAAAATGTTAAATTTAACATGATATTAAAGTTATTTTAAAAGTTAAAGCCTTATATTATAAACTAATTACATATTTTGTATCTATATATGTCTAGATTCATTAAATACAGATTTACTATATTTTTAATAAATATTGTACCAAACAAAGAAATTTCAAATTTGGACTTTCCCTATAAAATATCTAAAAGTTATATGTTACTGAAATTGCTAGAGGTCTCTTTCTTTTGCAAAATTGTTGTGTTAACACATAGTGCTTTTAGCACAATCTTAAATTGTTTTATTAGAGATTCTGTTGGAAAGCCCTGAGCTAGTTTTATTTGTTCGTATTTTAAAATGGTGCTGTTGGTCTGAATGCCCTCTTAAAATATAAACTAATCTCAGAAATTAAATCATCTCAGATGACTAAAATCATTACCCTTACCCTTACTATTGTCTTCCAACTGGAGAAAGCAAAATAAGATATTTATATTGACAGTTGATGTATTAGGTAGAGGTACCCCTCCAATTTAGAAGTTCGAAATGCTTTGGAAACCAAGGAAAATTGGTGTATAAACCCTGGATAAACCAAAACAAAACAGTAAATTGAAAAAATCTTACACATTTTGCTCTTACCTGAGAAAAAGGATCACACTTCAATAAAAATATGGTCACACAAATTACAAAGATCGAAAAATCTCAAAGTAAGGCTTTAACTGACCACAGTAACAAAAATGACACACAAACAGGAATCCTTGGGAACACTCAAACAGCTGTTATTAACTATGTGCTTTAGCAGTGGGGGATGGGGAACTGGGGGTAGCCATTAGAAAGTCCCAGATGCCAGGAAAGCAAGAGGCTCCCAGGACCCAACTGGGAAAACATTAGCTGAAATACCCACAAAGGGGAGAGAGAACCTGTAGAGACATATCCAGAGGTTAGGCACTCCCCCCAGTTGAAGGATGGAGATGGGAATGGAAAAGGGGGTTTGTGGAGGGGACACCAGAAAGGGGATAACATTTGAAATGTAAATAAATAAAATAACCAATTTAAAAAATTGAAGTGCAAAAAAGAAAGAAAGAAAGAAAGAAAGAAGGAAAGAAAGAAAAAGGAAAGAAAAGAGAGATGGGGAAATTAGTAGACTTTAGGTGTAAAACAATATCTTGAGCCATTTGAGAACCCACAACTATACTTCCAATAGTGGGGCATGTGGGAAGGAGCTGAGGTAGGATGATCAAAAAGTAAAGGCCAGTCTGGGTTACAGAATAAAATCCTGTCTCCTCCAAAAGAAAAAGAAAATCACTCTCAGACTTCCTAATTGACTGCACTATAGAAGTCTAAATAAAATTTTGGAAATGAAATGTTTTGTGGCTTTATGATAAGGTGGAAATTTTGTTAAATCACTGGTTGTACAGTTTAGAGATGTTATTTTGTATATTCCAAAATATTTCCTATCCTGGCAAAACAGGACAAGTGGTATGCATTCAGTAATCAGTATGGTCTAAGACTCCTTGAAGACCAACCTCTAAATGTATATTATTCAATTATCTCCTGCAATAGTGTATTAGTTCTGACATGAGGCGCCTTCACTAAGACTCCATATAGGCCTCTACCTTAGGAATGCCATGTAGCCTCAATTAGTTTATAAAATCAACTTCCCTTCTCCTTACAAAACCTGTTTAGCCAGCATCTGAGATTGTTGAAATGCTTCCCCATGCTAATGAGAAATTCCAGGTACCCTAAGCCCCAGCCAATGACCTTTGCCCATCCTGGATGTCACTACCCTCAGTCCCCCAATACTTTATAATAAGCCTCTAATCACCCTAAGTAAAGTTGATCTGCCTACTGACTGCCGGTCCCCATGTGGTTATTTTACTGTATGTATTCACCAAACCCCCTGTTATATGTCTCTGCTCAGATGGTCCTCATGGATTGTGTTGGCCAAGGATTCATGAGAGCAGGGAGACTTACAGAAAGGTTGGCTGTGGCCTTTTGAAACTTCAAAGTGCCCTCCTTTCCCCAGTGACACATCTCCTCCATCAGACCACACCTCTGTTTTTAAACATTTTATTAGATATTTTCTTTATTTACATGTCATAAGATATCTCCTTTCCCAGTTTCCCCTCCAAAAACAAACAAACAAACAAAACAAAAAAACAACAAGAACAAACCCCTGTTCCCTCCCTCGTCCCCCTCACACCTCTTAATCTTTCCCAAAATACCATTCTCACTAACTAGAGACCAATCATCTGAATATATGAGTCTATGGAGGTCAGTCTTATTCAAATCATTACATAGGCTCTAACTATGTTCTGGTTGTTATTTGCTTCTTTTCATGGAAAAATAAACCTTTTCCTAACTAGAAAGCCACCTCCTTATGACTGTTCCATTTTTGCCCCCAGTTTCCATTCCTAGCTCTATTCCACTTCATCCCATTGTCGCCTCGCCCTCAAAAACTCACTGACTTTCTTCAACCTGGAAAACCTCATTTTTCTTGTGACAAAATGTTACTAGTACTGTTATGAAAGAACTTTATGTTTTTTACCTTTCCCAGAAAATGTTCATCTCTAGGATCTCAGAAAAAAATTAGAGAGGACTAATAAAATTATAAAACTAAGACTAAAATCATTATCAGAAATTATTAGACTTTCAGATTTTAAATTATTACTGTTTGCTCTGATGCCCTCTGGGATCCACAGGTTACCTCCTTATAAAATAAATCATCATAGGTTACTATATTCATTTAGGATAGCAAGCAGATTTAATTACGATTTATTACTACATGAGAGTCAATCTATTCTTCAAACTTTGTCTAGAAGCACTAGATGCATTTCTAAAAGCCTCTTCATAACCTATCACCTTTAGAATTACTCTTCTCTAAAAGATGCAGGGAAAATATTCCAGAGGTCTTGATTTAAAAGGTCTTATCAGCAAGCCTTGGTAAAACACATATCCATAATGCCAGCACTCTAGGGGCTGAAGCACAAGACCTCAAATTAGAAGGCAGCCAAAAGTGTATAGTAAGACTCCATTCAGAAAAACAAACAAACCGTTCACCAGGTGTTGTTAATGACTGAAATAGCAATAAAATCCCAAGGTATTGTTGCTGGAATTTATGTTTCCCAAATCAAAACATTATGTCTTTTAAGCGTGCATGTGTGTTTATTTTGGGGATCAAATCTGTGGCCTCATGAATGCTAAGCATGTGCTCTGCCACTGATCTACATGCTCAACCATCAACCACAAACATCTCTATATATGTACTCCTGACCACTGAATATCTATATATTCTACA
The DNA here is from genome assembly GCF_008632895.1 of Mastomys coucha. NCBI lineage: Eukaryota > Metazoa > Chordata > Mammalia > Rodentia > Muridae > Mastomys > Mastomys coucha. The sequence continues at coordinate 98,862,089 of NC_045030.1, forward strand.
TAGAATATATATAGTATATAATATATCAGATATATCATTTAGAAATTATATACAGAATCCAGTAGACAGCATTAATTTTTTTTTGTTTTTCAACAGTCTCCTCTTTTTCTAAAGTAAAGCTGTCTATATATTTTCAAAGAACATAACTATTGTTGTGAATTTATCAGGGTTCTAGACCTATCACTACTCCTCTAAATCTCCTGACAAAAATTTGATAGCTGTTCTTGCCAATTAGTGGGGTTTTCTGGCACTTAAGTTTTCCACAGATCATCAATCCCCCATCTTCAACCTTTCACCTCCCATGTACCAAATATTGAGGTCATTAAAGTTCTATAAGCAAAACAGAACCAAAACTAAACATATCTATTGAGACCAGAATAGCCATGACAGTTTTCTCTTTTTGAAAACATGTTAGATTTGTTTAAAGAAGCTGCTTGATTTATTTTTTGTTTGCTTTTTTAAACAGATTAAGGTTTATTTATACCCAGGAACACTGCAAAATAATTACACAACACAAAAGCTTATAGAAATTAAGTGCATATGATTCTGTCTAGATTTTTAAGTTAAAAAGACTTAAACAATATGTGGGACACAATGTTATTTTTAAGTACAATGATATCCATTTAGATATATTGTGTAGAAAATCCCTAATGTGATGACAACACATTTATTTTTCTTTTTTATGTGTTTAAAATAATTATGACATAGATGCATTGCTTTAATCTTTTTTAAGTATAAACTTGCAAGTGATAATTTTAAATCCTGTTGAGGCATCCATGAAGTAATGACCTCTGAATCTTCTTCCAAGAAGAAATGTGTCATTTTCTACAGGGAGTGGGGTAACTGTCAACCTTCAGCTCCAATACACTTCAGTCTTTAAACTGACTCCATCTTTTTCTGGATAAGTAATAACTAGTTCCAGTGTAAAAGAAAGTCTTCTTGATGCTTCTTGGGTTCCAGAGCTTCCCAAGGGCTGGCAGAGGCTTTCTGAGGGCTGTACAGAGCTTGGGTCTCTTTTTACCAACACTTCCTCCTCCCCTCTCATACCAGCATTGGATAGCGGGCCCTCTTCAAGCACCTTTCCTTTCTTCCAATGCTCCCTCCCCTCTTTAACCTTCCATAGGTGTCCTCCTGGAAGACCTACTAGGATCCCTGTGTTTTCAAATGTACAAGAAATATGGACTAAGCTGATATAAATTCTTTACATAGAAAACCCCAGAATCTTGCCAAATAATTGTTATCCCAGAAAACTCCCAATTGGCATCAGAAAACTAAACAAAACTTTTTTTTTTTAACCATGATTTTTCTCTTCTAATTGTTGTATTCTGGAATTTCTTTTCCTTAAGCTTGGCTCCCTTTCACCTCGTTGATTCCAGAATGAGAGAAGGTTGCTAATAAAAATGAAGATATGACAACTATGTGTAACTTTAATTTTTCAAACCTTATTTTGAATGATGGTTCTTAAACACTTTAACCTCTCTTGTAGCCCACCACCCACCAGAGGTAGTGGGGAAAAAAAGGATATGGGGGACATGGGCCTGCTTAGAAAGGTTCTTTTGGGCAACCCCCATCTCTGTTGTCTGAAAATTGGCAATTCAGTACAAAGATTAGCAGGCTGCAGCAGCTGAATCCACTTGCAAACAGTTTATGGATACACCAGCAGTTCAGTTCCATAGAGTCAGGATAGCAAACACAAATTAGCAGTGGTGGCACAACCTAGCAGAAACAGCCAGGCCTCAGCCTTGGCATGAATCAGCATGAGGGACCAACAGGAACACCAGAAGTTCCCAGCTGTTCCTCTCTCTCTCCTTTTATTTTCTCTTAACCAACAAAGAGAAAGTTTGTACTCTGGCCAACCTTTTGGTTGCATCTACATAAATACTAATGACACCCAGAACAGCCTGTAAGTAAACTAAAAGAAAAATCACCTATATGTCTAAAACAGGCCTACTGAATTCTGGAAAGTACTTCTGCTGCCCAGATTACATAAACTAGGACCCTGGCTAGGGACTAATGATACAGTTGCCTGATATAACATGTTCATACTATTAAATAATAATAATAAACAGTCAAAGTTATGTCTGATGGTCCAAAAGTTCATCCTACAACAGAAGCAAGCGCTATGGTGGTTCACCTACAGATGGTAACCAAAGAAAATTTCAGAGCTTAATAAATTGTTGGCAAATGGTAAAAATCTGGACACTATTGCATTGATGTCTTGCATCCTGGATTTAAATATCTTTATCCATAAGGCAAAACTGAGAAAAATAATCAGTTTCTGACATCCAGAAGTCATCTGGCATTCAGATAGACCTCTACAATATTTAAAACTGGTCTGACATCATAACCAGGCCATTTTGTTCTCCTATTGAGCATAAACAATGTCAAAGAAAACAGACTCAGACAAGGTTACTCTGAGATCACAATAAAATGAAACAAAGTAAGAGCACTTTATAATTTCATCTAAGTACAGAATGAAACAGGGTCATAAAATTGCCCCTACTTTTTGGCATCATCCAATCTGGACAGAACCCTTACTTCCTTCAGTCCTTGCAAAAATCACTCAAACAAAGCCCAAATCCTGGGGTAGCTTATTTCTACCACATATTTCCATCACACACTGCCTCCCTAAGGGTATGAACTCCAAGACGGGTAAATAAGCATAACTTGTTTGTGCCAAGATTTGATCCTAGTGAGTTTTTGTACAAAATTGATTAATTTCCCATAGTAGATACTGAATGAATAGTTGTTGAGACCTAATGATCCAAAATTTGCTTTCCTTTCTCACGTATACCATTCAAGATGAGTATTGGATTGCCTAGTCTAGTGGCTTTTTCCCATGTTAAATTCCCTTTAATCCATCACATCATACCACATTGATAGATAGTAGTACTTCTGTTCTTCTCACTATCCATGTTCCTATTCCTTCCTAGTCTTTGTCAGTCCATTCCACTTCATTGGAGATTCATAACAGTCTGCATTTTTCCTCTTAGAGGGTTATTTCACTTATTCTTGGACTTTGAATAAATATAAATATGTGAATGATTCAAATATTTCATATTTCCTACTAACATCTTTACTCTGTCTGTTCATTAATCCCATCCAAGTATTTTCACATTTCTTCTATTCTACTCTCAGAGTAGTGCTAGATATTATATACAGTGCCCTGAGCTACAAATAGTACACCTTGGTCTAGAGGAGAGAAACTAGACTTTGGCCCTAGTGTAACCTAGACTCACTAGAATATTACAAATGTTTCAGTTGAGTAGATAGAGGGGATTTTAAAAAATCGGATTAAAGACCTGATCTTAATTATGCAAGAACCAGGAAACAGAAACAAGAAACAGGAAAAAAAATCAAGATACTCCTCTTGAATAGTACATGTGGGAAAGGAAAGCAAATTGTGAATCATTAGCTCCCAACAAATATTCATTCAATACCTACAGAGGGAAATACAACAGAGGGAAAATTTCCATACTTCCAAAGAATGTTCAATGAAATCAAAGGATCAATTCAAAAAGAATTTAAATAAACTTCTTACTGAAATCAAGACAATAATAATGTTATTGAGGAATTCAACAAATAAAATACTTAAAAAAAATCAATTTAAATTTTAGAAATGTAAACCTCAATAAGTCAAAATTTAAAGACTTTGTAAAACATGTCATCAATAAATCAGATCAATTACAAAACAGAATATCCAGAATTGAAGACAGAGTTAGATATGCAAACAATAAAAACAAAACAAAACAAAACAAAAAAAAGAGTATTAACAGAACCTAGGAAATGTATAGGACACCATGAAAGGACCAAATTCTTTTTTATTTTATTTTATTTTATTTTATTTTATTTTATTTTATTTTATTTTATTTTATTTTATTTTATTTTATTTTATTTTATTTTGGGGTGAGACAGGGTTTCTCTGTGGATTCTTATAGCCTTGGTTGTCTTGCAACTCACTCTGTAGAACAGGCTGGCCTCAAATTTAACAATCTCACTGCTTCTGCCTGTCAAGAGTTGGAATTTAAGGTATGTGCCACCACCACCAGGTTAGAAAGGACCAATCCTTTTTTCCTATTTATTTATTCATTTATTTATGTATTTTATATTTTAATTAATTTATTTTTTACACTCCATATTCCATTCTCCACAACCTCGCATCCACCCTTTGACTGCTCCACCTTCCACACCTCCTCCCCACCCCTCTGTCTCCATGTGGATGCCCTTACCCCCACCCCACCTGACCTCTAAACTCCCTGGGGCCTCCAGACTCTTGGGGGGTTAGATGCATCATCTCTGAATGAACACAGGCCCAGTAGTATCAACCCCATCCCTCACCTGATGCCCTGTCTTCCTGCTGGAGGTGAGCTCTACAAGTTCCCTCTCCCTACTGTTGGGCATTTAATCTATGGTTTCCTCCCTTTGAATCCTGAGAGTCTCTCACTTCCCAGGTCTCTGGTACATTCTGGAGGGTCCCCTCAACCTCCTATCATCCGAGGTTGCCTGTTTCCATTCTTTCTGCTGGCCCTTAGGGCTTCAGTCCTTTTCCCTCACCCAATAGCAGATCAGGTTCCCCCTCCCTGACTCCCACCCTCCCCACCTACTTTCCCTCCCAGATCCCTCCCTCCCTTCTCACTTGTGATTGCTTTCTTCTTTCTCCCAAGTGGGACTGAGGTGTCCGCACTTGGGCCCTTCAGCTTGTTGACCTTTTGAGTTCTGAGGACTGTATCTTGGGTATTCTGTACTTTGTGTGTGTGTGTGTGGCTAATAACCACTTTTTAGTGAGTACATACCATGCACATCCAGAAAGGACCAATTCTAAAAAGCAGAAACATGGAAGAAGGAAAAGTACAAACAAAAGGATATTCTACAAATCATAATAGAAAATTTCCCAGAACTAGAGAAAGTGATGGCCAACTAGATACAGAAGACATTTAGATTGCCAAATAGAAAAGACTAGATAAGAACCAGTTCCAATTGATACATCTGCAAAACAGCTCAGAGAACATTGTAGAAGAGGGAGTGGAAAGATTGTAAAAGCCAGAGGATTAGGGAGTTTTCTGTGAAACTGTGTCTCCTAGTAATGTCAGAAGCTACATCCGTAAAGTCTTTTCAACATGACTGCCTAAACATGAGCTGAACAAGGACAATTATAGAGATGCCAAAGTGGACAGAGGAAAGCCCATGAAGCTTCAACCTTACATATAGAACTACAGGCAACTAAGGAGTGCTGAGAGTGGAAGAAAAAAATCTACCCTGGGAGGTGCATACTAATTGTTTATCCAGTAGCAAAGGATAAGCTTTGAAAACATGTACATACAAGTAACATTATACAGACCAAGCAGGTTATATTTAGGAAAGTAGGCATGCAGATTTCAAGTCAAAACTAGGCAGAAGAAAGAAAAGTCACTTCATACTGACTATTGGACCAATATATGAAAAGGATACTACTATAATTCTAAACATGTATGTTAGAAACATAATTTCCTAAACAAAGGCTACTTAGTTATGAAAATACAGAGAAAATAAAACAATAATAGGGGTTGCTTTTACTACCCATTCCCACTAGTAAATAGCTAATCCAGATTTAAAAAATCATCAAAGAAATATCAGAGATAAACGACAATCCAGATCAAAGGGACTTAAGAAAACATCAATAGAATATTGTACATAAATGAGTTCAAGGACTGATAATCTAGTGTTGAATGGTGACCAAGATATTAAGGGAATCAGGAGCCAAAATAATACTTAATGAAACTTCATGAAATGAAAATAAAACATACCAGAGCTTGTGAGGTTCAGTGAAAGTAGTTCTAAAAGAGCAATATACTCAGAAACAAAGTAAGATACAGGAAAATTGAAGTAACTCTCTACATCCTATCAGACCACCACAGATTAAAGCTGTGTATCAACAACAACAGAAAAAAAAAAAAAAACAGAAAACTTGCAAACTCATGGAAACTGAACATCTCTATACTGAATGAAACTTAACATTGTTGAGTAGTTCCCACTTCAGTTTTTTTCACCTATAATACATGTGCACCAGTTCCATACCCTCCATAGAACCTTCTTTAGAAGACATTCTACAGACCTAATAGATCCAATATCCTGAGATCACCATTGCAATGTGGGCTTTACATTCACAACTCTATGCAGTAGCATCGGTGCACCAGTCTTGCTGCAATGAATCTGATCTGCCACATATTGCCTAGCCTCAACAACTTTCTGTGAATGTAGTCGAATATTCTGTATCATTGAAACACTTTACTTTTGCATGCTTTCAGAGCCAATATCATATGGACAACACTATCAAGTTCTGCTACTAGCAATTAGGATCCCAGACAGCTTTTGGAAGAATGAAGCAGAAGGACTTAAAGCCAGCCTGGGTTACATAGCATAGTGAGTTAAAGCCTGGACTACATAGCATGACCTTGACAGAAAAGAATGGAAGAGAAAAGAAGAAAAACACAATATAGATTATATAGATCATGACAAGTATTACAAAATAAAGAGTTCAAAATTGTTTCACAGCAACAAAATCATTTTGTTAAAAGGATTTTTCTAGGGCTGAAGAGATGGTTCAGATGTTAAGAGTACACTGACTGCACTTCCAGGGGTCCTGAGTTCAATTCCTGGCAAATACATGGTGGCTCACAATCATCTGTAATGGGATCTGGTACCCTTTTCTGGTGTGTCTAAAGACAACTACAATGGACTCATATATATAAAATACATAAATAAAACTTTAAAAATGATTTTCTGAATAATTAATATATAATTTGGGAATTAAAAGATATTAAGAGATTAATACAAAGAAATTGAGATGGAGACAAGTTCCAAACCAAAAGTTGTGCAAAGTGTAGAGAGAATGAAGACAATAGCTATTTGATGACAAGGAGGAAGGGTACTATAGCTGGAAGAATGTGAGTATGATGGTATGAAATAATATGGTCAGATGAGACTGGAGAAATGATATTTAGAAAGAAGACAGAACTTTTTTCGAGGCATATTAAGGATCTGAGATTTCAAGCACAATGAAAATCTTTTACAAGCTTTATCTCTTACAAGCTTTAAGCAAGGAGGCAGCATGATATAGTTTACATGTTATCAAAGATCTCTTGCTGAATCTCTTGAGGTGAATTCCTCACAGGATGAGATGAGAGTATATGCATAGTTAGGGGCCCATTACGAATACAGGCAAGAAATAATGATGGCTTAGAGCTGAGCTTCGTGGGATACCTGTATAAAACCATCACTTGAGAGGGTGATACAGGAGGATTATACATTTGAGGCTTGTTTGGGCTGTGTAGTAAGGAGGAGATAAAATTAATAGGTGGCCATGGAGAGAGATTAAGTACACAAATTGTAGCTACATTTTGCAAATAGAATTGAGAAGGTTTGCTGATCAAGAATGTTAACTGAAAGAGAGGGATCCAAATGTCTCTC
>NC_045030.1:98869544-98883656 GCF_008632895.1 Mastomys coucha
GTGTGTGTGTGTGTGTGTGTTTGTATGTGTCTGACTGTCCTCTGTCTCTCTGTGTGAATGATGTGTTTTGTCTATGAGTGTATGCTACCTATGTGAAGGTAGCCATGGATCCCCAGAATTGAAATTATAGATGGTTCTGAGCTACCTGTTATGTGTGCTATCAATTCAACTAGGGTCCTCCAAAAGATTAAGAAGTAGTCTTAATTGCTGAACCATCTCTTCAGCTTTAGACACAGAGATCTTGATATGAACCATTAGATGAAGGTAAAAACAGTAGATTTGGACTGTAGGGAAAGGAACGAGAGCTCAGTTTTGAATACACGGATTTTGAGGGGTGGAAGAGACAATGGAATAGAAATGTCAAGTAAGTAATTGGACAGATAGACATGGAATTCAGAAGATAAAGATACAAGTGAGAGAGAGGGTTAGAAGGAGGAAGAAAATTATTAAGGGGGAGTAAAAGGGGAGAAAGACAGAGTGAGACAAATAGTGACAGAGACAGAGAGAAAAGAGAGAAAGACAAAGAGTCAGAGATGCCATATGAAGTTTGTATGAAGTCCAGGAAGAAAGTACAGATTTTTATAAACCAGAACAGAATCAATCAACAGACAAAACTAAGAAAACTTGGAAAAAATTAGAAAGATTGATTATTAGGTTATATATGGCAGATAGGTTAAATATGGCAGAAAGGATAAACAGAAACATCACTGGAAATACCAATTAATTTAATGACACCAAGGTGCTTGATGACGTTGGTAAGAGTAATGTCAAATGTTGACAAGTGTAAGCCAGGGTGGGTTGAAAGGTGAGAATTTATGATGCTAGGTGTAATCTATTCTCTCTCTAAATGATTAGTTATATATAGATGGAGAGTAATTTGAAAGGAGGTAGAGATGGCAGCAACAAAAGAAAGATAGGAGAAAACATGGACGGAGGTAGAATCTGTATTAACAATCCTGCATAGAAATGGTAGGTTTATAGGTTCCACTAGTTCAGTGTATATTGGGTGACAGGTATTGATAAAAAAAATATATGATTAAGCTATTTAATCATAGCTTAATTGGTTTTTCTGTTGCATTTTCAGATACTCAGATTTTTTTGTGAAACACATGTTTTAAATGACAGTAGTAAGTGACAGATGAACTATAATCATTCAAACTTGAATATTTGGCAGGTATTGTCTTACAAATAAATGATGTAATCTTGTCTTAAGGAAAATAACTGACGATATTTTTGCCAATGATAAAAGTTGGCTCTTTCAAATAAAAATTAGAATTTTAGAAAAATTTCATGAGTTTGATTTTCCTGATGAGTTTGATGTAGCTATTAACCCACAACTTACAAAAATTAAAATCATATTATAGAGTGAATTTATGTTCAATTCGGGCATGATTTGGGGCCAAACATTTTCTAAATGAAAGATCCATGTTGCTACTAACGCATGCATAAGTAAGGCACACACACACCCTAATGCATGAATAAGTTATGAAAGATTCATTAAAAGTATAAGATATACCAATAGATTTAATGTAGCAGAAGAATAATATAGTATTAATATGGTTTCTGGTTCCACATAGCAACTAACTTTTAAGAGACTACAGTTGTTGATCTTGGGTGTAGTCTCAAAGAAGAATTTTCATATACTAGGTATCCCATTTCCTCTAACAAAACCAGATGGTTAAACAGGACACCAGAGAAAGCAGTTATGTTCTATTAATAAAGCCAGACAACAAAAGACTTAAAAATGAAAAATTGTATTATTCCTTTTCCTTTTTTATTTGGAAAAAATAGTTGTTTCCTTCAACAAATTCATCCTAATAATGTGCAACTGATTTGTTTATTTACATTAATTTTAAATGAATCAATCAGTTTTTAAGTTCTTAGTTTCAATGAGCAACATGGCAAAAATGAACAGATATAAATCACAGAAACAAGAGCTCTTTGAGATTCTCAACAATTTATTAGGAGTGTAAAAAAGTTCCTGAGACAAAAATATGTGATGACAGTTCTTTTGTAACAGTCATGTCATCTCCCTGGTTATTAGGCTTCAAATGGTCTACACACATTCAGGACTCTTCACAGACAGGCTTAAAGCTTCTCTGTCCAAGTCTGATGTCTGTCGCTCAGCTACATGCAGCACAGCTGAGTCTGTTTCAGCTCCTTTGCAGGTTCCTCATGCTGCCATGCCTACTATGGTGCTTAATCTTCATTACCAGCTTATCTGAATCTAGAAACAATCAAAAGGTATGTGCCTGAGGAGCTCATAGAGGTAACTCCTTGGTGTCTTGTTGCTGAGCCCCGCTGCTGCCACTGAGCACTACTGCCACCAAGCACTGCTGCCACCAATGCTACCATTCCAGGCACCATCTTTGGTCTTCCAACATGGAAGAGCAGTGGGACTGCTGAGGTACCCACCATTGTGGGCAAAGGAAGTATCAGATCCTCAGCCTTCCCAGTTTGAAGATAGCCATTGATGTACTACCAAGCCCCCTTTGAATATATATATTCATTTAGTGGATTCTGTTCATCTCTGATTAATCTACTAACCAGACTTCTATGTCTAATCCAATCAAATGTCATGTTATGTCTAGAACCTGTTTTTCCACTACATTTGGTTTACCCTTTCCTTTCCAGTGCATTTCATAATCATCATTATTCTATCTTGCACATGAAGATGCCTTGGTGCAAAGAATAAAAGGAGTTCCACTACAACCTACAGTAACTGAATGATAGAGCTAGTGCCTACATTCCCAGAATTCTTTCCATAGTTCCCTCTATATAGAAGTAGTGGCAGAGACTCAAATATGAGAAGGAGTGCAAGGATTGAATTAAACTATGAGGAAAAGGCTCTGGAGATGGAGGATGGAACTCACTGGTGTAGCATTGGTTTAATATACACAAGGGTCTTGGGTCCAATGCCCATCACTGAAAAATCATTCTGTGTTGGAATGGTTTTGAGGAAATAATTCTTAACTTTGTAGAAGGACAGTCTTTACAAAAGTTGACAGCAGATACAAGTAACTTCTAGGTAATGTCCTTGCCATTTTGTCCTTTAAAAATGGTAATTTCTATTCTACTTCTTGCTGGTCATTATCCTTAAATGGAGCTGCTCTGGAGGCTGCAGGAGCTCTAGAGGCCACCCAAAGATAACTTATCCCATCGGGGGATGAAGCGTACTTGAGCTAACATTTGTCACAACAGCTCATCACTTCCACAGCCGTTATTTGACTTCCTAGGCCAGGACAAGTACTCCAAGAAAGGCTTAGAGCAATATTCAGGAATAGGTGGAAAATGTAGCTGCCTGTTTCAAAGCATTGTGCTTTTCCTCCAGTTTTTCAAATGGTAAATACTGGGATTTCTCTTTTGAGGAAAAGTAGTTTAAAAGCTTTGTTTGGGCAACTACCAAAAAATAATTTCTGTGAGGCCTCTGAATAAAACTCAGATAATGTGTCATAGCATTTGGCTCCCTGGGAAAGAGGCAGGAGCCTAGAATGATGGGCAATTTTATTGTTCCATGTCAAAGCCTATTGATTCTTTGTGAATTTCATATCATGCACCACAATCCCACTTATCTCCCCATCCCTCCATATTCACCCTTTTCCCTTGCACCCTCCTCCCCAAAGAAAACAAAAAAATAAAAGCAACAAACAAACAACAAATTAAAAAATAATTTTAAAAAAATCTCAGTGAAAGCTGTGTTGTATCACAGTGCATCACACAGTATACCATTTTGTTTACACATCTTTACTTGCAATGAGTCATTGCTGTGGTTCAGGAGGCAGGGAGCAGCTCTGACTTCTGCTTACACTATCAATTCTGGATCCTCACCTGGACTCCTCTCAAATATCCTGTTGTTGCCCTGTGTCATGGAGATCCTGCAGCTTTGGATCTCCAGCAAGGAACCCTTCAGGTGTTCTAGCAGTCCATAAATGAGTACCATTGATTCTGAGAATGTAATGTTAGGATGCAGCTGCTGCTCAGGCCACTATACTTGTAGCTACCCTTACCTTCTGGAAGACACTGACAGGCACAATGCTGAGACATTCTCTATGAGACTCCAGCCAAATCTCTCACCAGACAAGTGAGTTTACATCAAAGGGATATTAGTGGCCACACATGATGCTATTCCTCACCCTGTTCTCTGCCTCCTACCACAAAAGAAGAGAGCCTGTAGCCACCTTCATGCTGTGAAATCCCCTTACTCAAAGAGCCATAAGAATCTGGAATCTGCCACATGGGCCCTGAATCCACCCCCCCCCAGAACCCTCACCAATCTGTCTCTGGCACTGAAGTCTGAATTCTTTTCAGAGTCTCCACCAAGCTGTTAATCTGTCTGTCCCTGACATCGCTAACTCTTCTAATAAATTACTTACTCCCAACAATCCATCTCATGTCCCTCATGAACCTGTACCTTAGACCCTTTGGTGATCAGTTCTATTATTCAACTCTATTGGCTACATGTGAGCCAGATTCTGTGCTATGAAATTAGAGCACAGAGTTAAAATAAAAACAGGGCCCTCTTTCCCTGATAAATGCATAGTCACTTGAGAAAATCAGGAAGAAATAGAGTTATAATTAGTATATAATTGGGAAGGAGTGATTATAACAAAGTAAAAGCTTGCTGAGGGAGTGACTAGTTAGTTGATGTTCTGTTCACAGACCATTGCAGGTTGAGGTACTCATATGTGAAAGATAGTAGCAGAAAATAACCAGCATGTTGGTTATTCTGAGATGATCACTTCTGACAGTAGATCCATTTTCTGCCCATATTTTCCATGCTTTGTGTCCCAGGAAACTCTTTGTGAACTATGCCAATTAGATATTTATATGCTCTAGGTTTAGACTGGTTTTAATAATAATGGGTGGGATCACTGGAGGGGAGAAAGAGAGAAAGAGGGAGAGAGAGAGAGAGACAGAGAGACAGAGAGACAGAGAGACAGAGAGACAGAGACAGAGAGACAGAGACAGAGAGACAGAGACAGAGAGCGCTATCCTGGTTTCCCCTTTCCTCCATTGCTTTGGGACTCATACCTCTACTGACTGGAATCTACTGAGTTTGGCTCATACTAGGAATCTCTCCAAAAGTTCAGGTCTTATTTGGACATGGTAAGAATGTTCTACACCTTTACCCCTCAAACCTAAGAATGTAATAGCTTCCTACTGCTCATGTATCTTAAGCGTTTCACTATCCCTTGGTACACTTTACTGCCTAAATTCCTGGAATTGCAGATTCAATTTTCATCAAATCTTATAAATATAAGTGAGACCATCCAAGGATCCATTTTCAGAGCATGTAAGATGTGCAGCTGTAAGAGGAGTAAAGAAGGAGAGAAAAGAGTTAAGACAGAAGATGCATACCAAAGAGCTTTGTATGGCATTTTACATGGCAAACTGTGCAGGTGGAGCTTGAAGAGCCTATACAAGAAAGGTTTTCTTCCTAAAGTTTGTACTTTGAGACATCATAGAATAAACTTACAAGTCCATATAGAAACTAGAGACATAACCACTGAATGAAGAAAACCTAATCAGAAAGCCTGAAAACCTGTCAGCTACTGTTGAAGCTGAAGTTGTGGAATTTTGACATGCTGAAAGGAATAGATTAGCATTCCTCTCCTTTCTCTTCATGCTTTCATCCAACAGAATTCATACCAGTCTCCTCACAATCTTTCTCTAGGATAGCCATGTTCTCACAGGACTCCAAAAGCTACCATTCCTCCATGCTGTTACCCACCAACCAGTACACAAAGGCATGTTATGCAAACATGGGGTCAAACTTGAGGTCTAGGTGAGCCCTGGCATCATCAATGGCTATGATGCCTGTCAACATGTGCACAGTTCACCTTACCTTTAGCCAGGTCTCTCCACCAGGCACTACAATGGGAGGCTGAAGCCATTCAGGCAAAAATCTACAAACTTGATGTTGCACTCAAATTTTGATGGTGAAAATGTCAGCATCTGACATCTTTGAGAACTACATTACCACTGTACAAGAGGCAACAAACCATGATTTAAAATGGTAAGGGTTACATGTCAGCATCTGGTTGACTGGCATTGGTGATTTCTGTTTCAGAAAGTTGCTTTTTCAGCAGAGGTGACAGGTGTATGTAGCCAGAGAGAAGTAGATGCAGGGGTAGAACACTAGGTTGGGCTGGCATTCTGTCAGCTGGAAAGGTACCCACCAGATTTCCAGGAAGCAGAGATGGAAAACTCAACTGGCTAATAAGGCAGTTATGGTGTAGTAGTTGGGTGCTCAAAATTGAGGTTTCTATGACAGATATCTTAGATAGCCTCATTGTCTATCATATAGGTACCTTCAACATGCTCTAGGGGTGATGTGAGTGCTAAGGATAGAATTGTGGGGCTTAACAAGAGTTCTGGAAACCTATGTGACTTGGTAAAAGGGGAACTCCAGCTTGGACTTCTTTCTACAATCAACAGAAAGCTATTCCATCAACAGGGATGTGAACTCAGAGCTGATTCCCCTACAAAAGCTGTGAAAAATAAGTCCTGAGGACCTGAAGTCAGCTAGCTTGTGAGTTTTGTCCAATATTAGGTCAATGTTGTCCTATCCAAGGGTATAATGTCCACAGCTATAGTTATTGGCAATATTTTTGTTGCCTTTGATGAGAGTAGAAAGCTGGCAGTAGGTATCAGTGCAAACTTAACTAAAAATAGTGAGTTCCAGGCCTACAAACACTACTCTGGGCATGTAATTGCTAGCCCCTGTCTCAATGAAGGAAGTATTGAAGGAGTCTTCTTCTTCCTTAATGGTTTTGTCACTTGGCAATTGGCCATCCAGCTGGATGCTATATTCTAGGCAGTAGAGTCCCAGAAAGCATTGCCAATCTGGATACCAGCTTGTCCAATGTGTATGAAGAGACATTCATATATGGATGTTATAGGCTCAGAGGCAAAGGCAACAAAAGCAGACCAATGGTCCTGGTTACTGTACCCCATAGTCCATAAGTCAATGTAAGTAACTCAATGAGCTTTTAAAAACAATTTATTTATTCATATTTATTTATTTATTTGCCAAGAGGACTATACTGAAAATTTTGGTGACCTGATGCATGCATGACATCAGAACATGATGTGTTCCCATGCATTGCAAGTTTTCTACAGGTCAAATTCTTTGATTTACTGTGTCTTACTGAATCTTCATAACCCCCTAATAAGAGAATATGTCCATCTGAAAAGTGACAGGGACAAGATATAGTTCAGTTAAGATAGAAATGTCCTAGTTTCAGTCCTCAGTACTACTAAAACAAACAAAAAATGCAATTCTACAAATTTTAGGGGAAACTAACATATTCAGTTGATTACTTGAGTAAAAGAAGAAAGATTTCAACCCATAGCTGTCTAAGTCATGAGCCTGAATGTGTCACTATACTGATTATAATTATGATGCTGAGTTTTAATTGGCAAATTGACTAGATTTAGAATCATCACAAAAACAGGGCCCTGGGTCTGTCTACTAGGGCTTTTCTAAACATTTTCATTGAACAGGGAAGATCTGCCCTGAGTGTGGTAGCTTCATCCCATGGGTGTGATCTTTAACTAAATTAAAAAGGAAAGGGACCTGAGCATCAACATTCATAGCCCTCTGATTCCTGGCTATAGCTGCAATGCCATCAGCTACTTCACACATTTGCTACCATGACATGCCTGCCATAATAGATTGTACCCTCAAACTGGGAAAAATGAACCCTTCCTTTCTTAACTCATTTCTGTCAGGAATTTTCTCACAAGTGAGAACAGTGAGATTGTGAATCAGTGTATATTACCATTTAAGTTATCTTTCAGCTCTACAGTGCCATAAATCTACAAGGCAAGCAGACATCTCAGATTAAGCCCAATGGCTCATCCATTATTGAAAGGTGATGGTGACAGATTTATAGCCAGAGGGTTCTCTCAGTAGTACATGCAGTGATATAAATAAGACTTCTTTGTTTAGGAAAATGTCATCCTTGCTTTCAAACTCTAACCCTTTCTCTCCAATGACTGGGTAAAGAGAGAACCATATGGCTAATTCTGGTAGATGCCTACTTTTAGAAATGGCAGTACCATTAGGCCTGCCGTGCTGGAAATCTGGCCCCTCAGCAGGCAGGAATGCAGCATCCACAGTGGCAGCTATGTATATGTACCAAGCTGGATACACTAGATTGATTTTGAGAACAGTCTTAGAGACCAAACCTCAAGAAAATGAAAATAATCAACCTTCAATGTTTCCCAATGATTTACCACTATAACTCAGAGGCATACGTCATTGCCACTCAGGGAGCTGAAAATGCTACCCCCTTTCTAATGTGGATTAGAAATCTGTGGGCCTGTATGCTGAAGGCTTCCCACAGAGATCTCAGGCCCGACCTGGTTGGTGCAAGAGCCCTAGGGAAGGGAAGTGAGCACGGGCAGGGCTTTCTCTGCCGTGTCTTCCAGGCTGCTCTGTTTCTCTGCACTGCCCTGCACTGAGTCAGGTTGGGCTGCCCGGAGAGGCTGACCAGTCAATGAGGAGTCCGGTGCAGCTTCAGGCTGCATTTTGGGAGAGTAGACCTCTTCCTAAGTGTTACAGCTCTTAGAACAAAAGGCTCAGACAAGGGAGTAGATCTTTCATGTGCTTTTACTTCCCTGGATAGGATATATATACAGTTTTGGGGGTCATTCAGATTTCAACAGCAGTTATCTCTCATTAGCTTGGGCTGTCTTTATTTGCATGTAATAGGGCTTGACCAATATCACACACCTCTCCTGCTGGGGCCATTGTGGGGGGTTGGGACTGAAACATGAGCCAAGTCCCAGGAGTTATAGCCAAACTCCTTCCATCCCTTGCAGGCATAAATATTGCTCCCTGGGGCTCTGGGGTTCTAGGCCTATTACTCTACTGGGCCCAGGGTGCCTGAATAGACAACTGCCCCACAGAAATCCAAAGCTCCTTCCCTTTTTAAAGTAGGCCTTCATAACTTTATAACTCCTTCTTAGTAAGTCACATAGGAAAATACTTTTCTGTCTTAGGTGCTCTTCTGGACACTTGCCAGGACCTATGAGGTCCATTGTGATGGACACATTTAGAGATGTCTCTCCAATTTCTGAAAGTTGTATGTGTATTTACAATTTCCTAGCAGATGGTCATTAAAGCTTTTAAGAAGGGAGAGTCTTTTCCAAACACAAGGTCGAAGGCACCCTGTAGATCTCTCATCCTCCACTTATCTCAAGCACTGACCACACCTTTATTTACTGCTATGGTCCAACCTCAGCAGCACAGAATGCACAAGTAAAAGTTTCTTTCTCAATCATAAGTCCAAAACTTAGCTTGCGAGATGCTGAGTATTCTGATAGTACTGACAGAATCACGTAGATCAACATCTGGGCATGTATGTGAGAGAGTTTCTAGATCAAGCTAAGTAAGGAAGACCCGCTATAGTTGTGAGTAGCACCCTCCCTTGGACTAGAATCTTGGACCGAATAAAGATGAGGAAGCTCAGCAACTGCATCATTACTCCTGATTCCTAACTAGAGACAAAATGTGACCTGCCTGAAGCTTCTGCCACTGTGTCTTCCCTACTGTGATGAATTGATTATACCCCCAAACTCTAAGACAAAACCCTTCCTAGAGTTACTTTCTCAAGGAATTTTATCACAACAAAAGGAGTTTTCAGCATTGGAAGTCTTTTTATAGCCTCTGGAGCCTCATAGGCTTTTATTTCTACTTTGGTTTTCATTATTTACTTACTGTGACTTTGAGCAACTAATGATTTTTATGAATCTCATTTCTTTATGTGTAAAATGGGACTAAAGTGAGGTGGCACGATGCTCAAATAAAACACTCCACCTTTCTCTCTTTCTTGTTCTCCACTCCCTGCCCCTCACTATAAAAACCAGTATTTTCTTTTACCAAATTACTTTTCTAACTCTAATCCCATACCACTGTGAAATCCCAAAGATTCAGGCTTCTCCCATGTCATGCTTGTTATATAAGTGGTACTTAATGGTATTTGTTTCCTTTATTTGATTATAGTGTTCTAGCTCCTTATAGGTTGTTTCGGTCCAGACTCTGAACAAATTCAGAAGCTTACTCTCTTACTCTCATCCTTTGTCCCCATGTCAGAGCTAAGATTTGCCAATCCTTTGTCACAATGGAACTGGCATGACTCTTTGGTCATCTGTGCCTCTTTCTTAGAACCTTCAAAATTTATTTAAATTATATTTAGACTTATTTTCTAAAGAATTTTGAGATGCCATCTCTGCCTCAGGGAAAATAATGTAATATAATGTAGATAGCCAAGAGTCCAGGGTTAATTTCCAATTATGGAAGAAATTACCCCGTAGTACACCATTTCTCATATCCTTTATCCTCTCCAGGACATAGCTAGACCCTTGTTGAGTACCTGGTCGTGAACAGCACAGAGAAACTGTTATGACAGCAAGAGTGAAAAAATGTAAAAGAAGAAAGGGATAGAGTGTTGAGGACAGAGTTACTTTCCAGGATATCAGGTAGGATTGTCAGGAGATTGAAGGTACCCATGTCACACCACCAGGAACTGAGGCATAAAAATAAAAAAGAGCCCTTGTCAGATTTTAAAGACATAAAAATCCACAAGGTATCATTGTTGGGGAATGCACAAGGCCAATTACGTGAGCCTAATTTATGAACAGAAGACCTCTACATGGTAGAAAAGCACACACAAACTGACTCAGCTATGGGCATGTATAGATAGATCCTGCTTGGTTGCATAACTCAGTATAGTCCCTCATGGCTGAGAGACATGAAATTTTCCAGTTGAAGCAGGTTAAAACACATTGAAGAATCAAAAGATTAGGTGATGGTCAGCATTTAGGAATGTCTCTTTGTTATGGTAGAGCTCAATGCTCTGGGCCACAGTAGATAGAGAGAAGACTTCTTCGTTCCTAGAAAGTTACTGAAACACCACTGTCACTGCTGATCATGATAATTATACTAATACTGAATGCTTATTAATGACTAACAAAACATAAAGAGTGACTTGCTAGCTGGATGGTGGTGGCATACGCCTTTAATGCCAGCACTTCGGAGGCAGAGGCAGGCGGATTTCTGAGTTCAAGGCCAGCCTGGTCTACAGAGTGAGTTCCAGGACAGTCAGAGCTATACAGAGAAACCCTGTCTTGAAAAACCAAAAAAAAAGTGACTTGCTACAGTGGAAGTTATTAAGCACACAGTCTATTTTGAGTCCTGTTACTCTTTTTATTCATACAATAAATTTTGATCATGTTTTCCTCTCCCCCTACTCCTCCCAGATATTACTCACCTTTCTACCTGGCCAACTTTTCTCTCTTTCTCTCTCTGTCTCCAAAAACACCACAACCCAAACAAAATATAAATTAATTAAAAAAAAAAAACAAAAGGAAACAAACCCTACCAAAACAACAACAACAACAAACAAACAAATCCATGGAGTTTGATTTGCATTGGGCCTGACATGGAGTATGGCTGACATACACAGTGACTTACAGAAAACTGACAAAGACTTTGGAACATTGACCTAAATGGGATGTCTACATCAAATCTCTCCCCTAAGGCTCAGGGATCTATGTAGAAGAGGAGGGAGAAAGATTGTAAGAGATAGAGTGATGGATGACTCTAAGGAAACATTATCTATCAGATACAACAGAACTGATTCATAATTGAACTAACAGAGCCCATGACAGAATTCCTGAGATCTGTACAGATTCAAGCCAGACAATATCCCAGCACTGAAATGTGGAAGTAGATGTAAAGGTCCCATCCCAACCAAGAAACTACTTTGCAACTGATATTTGCTGGGAAAAGGTCTGTTACTCTTAATCATAGAAATCCAGAGAAACATGAGTACTAAAGGCCAAGATTATGATCTATGGAGATTGTTTGTGTGTGTGTGTGTGTGTGTGTGTGTGTGTGTGTGTGTGTGTGTGTTACTCATTGCTTATGAGGTAGGAACATAAGGTAAGAATCTCACCAGTCTAGAAAATAAATTGAGGAAGTAATAGAGAGACTCAGTATCATATCAAGTCTGTGTATATCTCAGACCTAGAAATGGGTGAGAATTCTGAATCTCCCAGGATAATAGTAAGTATAAGGAAGAGATGAGAGACAGGAAGGACTGATCTTGACCATGTCCCACCTATCTTACATCATCTTGTGACTGGGATTAACAGTAGTAGGGTGGCACCTTCCAATACTTTGTGTAGTAGTAGTTGGGAAAGAAGAAACCAAGGGAATAAATATATGATTGACAAAACTACTAGCAAAAGCAGGTGGGGAGAAAGAAGGGCTGTGTAGCTTTATGAGAGCTAGAAAAAAATTATCTCATCTTCATTTCTAGGTGAATTTTTTTTCAGGGATTCTGAGCTCCTGTGTAGTCAGACTTTATAGAGTTCAGAGAAATTAGTAGAAATTGACACTGTTGGGAAGTGACGGCTACTTTGTAAGTGGGGACTATTGGAAAGTTTCCATATCACTGAGGATGTAATGTGATGGATAACAACATGCTTTAAGCATTTTTGTATTCTGCCTATTTTGCTGTATGATTATGAGTATAATGGCTTGGCTCTGCCATGTGCTCCCCCTTCCCTTATGATGTTTCAAAGCAACAGGTCCAACAGTTCACAGAATGAAAACTCCAAAAGTGAAACAAAAGAAGGTTGATTATCTGGTGTTTTCTCTACTGACAGAGAACACACACCAGAGTAGGAAGATTCTATTATATTCATGGGAAGCTTTCAAATGGAAATGCTGTTCAAGAACAAATTCCTGGTGCTCTTCCCATGTTGACTTTACCCATCACAAACTATCATCACTTTTGACAGAGAGAGAGAGAGAGAGAGAGAGAGAGAGAGAGAGAGAGAGAGAGTTTGTACCTTCACTCCATCATACAAAACCTAGAAAGTCTCTATTCTATATTTAAGAGAAATCTTCAAGAATATCATTTGTATTAGCTGTGTTATCAAAATGTAAGGACAAAGGGAACAAGCTTAGGGCATCCTTAAAAATCAAATCTGCTTCTATCTCCTTTCTATTGGAATTTCCCAGATTTATACATTAGAATTTTCTCAATAGATAATAAAAAAAAAGTCTAGATTTGAATCCTGAATGTACTATATCCTGACAATGGGAACTTGGGTAAAAACTTGGGATCTGTGCCCCCACTATCTCCTTTATAAAATGGGCTAGTGTCAAGGGCAAATTCAAAGAAGTTCAAACATGTTTTCATTTAGTAAGACAAGTGTTGTAGCCAATTGATATGGAAACAGAAAGTATATTTACCATCTCAGATCTCTAGGGAAACTGAAAAGTAGGGATTCTGTAGGTAGCTACTTCATGCTTTTGCAAGTATCCATTATATTCCCCCAAGAAAATTCCATATACAAAACTGTTATTCATTACAAAAGAAATACTAATATGCAATTAAGGCTGATATAGATATTAAGATATAAGGAAAATTCTGATTTTAGCAGCTTCTACAATTGTTATGAGGTGAACCCTAAACAGAAGAGGCAAAAAGGAAGCAAAGGAAAAGCAGAAGCAGAAACAAAAGAAGTATTTGGGCAGTTGGATTAAAGAAGGAGGAGGTTTGGTTTTGTTATATTTTTTTCTTATTGGTTTTTTGTTTGTTTGTTTTGTCTTATGGGATTTTTTTGAGAGAACATAAAATTGAGTGGGCAGAATGATGAAGGAAGATCTGAGAGATGCTGGGGAGAGGGAAAGAATATGATCCAAATTTTATATGTCAAAAATTTTTAAAAAGAAACTAAAACAGACAACACCCAGAGGAAGCTCTACTCCCAGGTACTCTGACACACCCAGGATCAGAGAGCAGACATTGGGCACAAGCTCTGCATCCAGTCCCACAACACCCAGAGGAAGCTCCACTCCCAGGTGCGCTGACATACCCAGGATCAGAGGTGAGCAGGAACCAACATCTGTCCCAACACTGGGAGTAACTGGGACCAGTGGGACCAGGCACACAGGAACTCCACCAGCCCAGTGACTCCTGTTTCTTCAGGTCTGTCTGGGTTAGTGTTCTGAGCAGACCTCGGGCACAAGCTCTGCAGTCAGTCCCACAACACACAGAGAAAGCCACACTCCCAGGTGATCTAACAAGC
>NC_045030.1:98886049-98889711 GCF_008632895.1 Mastomys coucha
TTATGTATTTATGTTCATTTAAGAAAATATTAGTAGTCATGCATTACTTTGAAATATATAGGTAATACATTTTGAGTTATTTAAAATTTATATTGAGAAAAACGTATGTATTTTCAGTATTGCCGGAGACAAGCATCTGCATAAGACTGTTAAATTGATTGTTGTTTTATATCAAACAACTTTTATGATACTCATTTTTTTTTGTTTTTTGTTTTTTTGGTTTTTTTGAGGCAGGGTTTCTCTGTATAGCCCTGGCTGTCCTGGAACTCACTCTGTAGACCAAGCTGGCCTCCAACTCAGAAATTCGCCTGCCTCTGCCTCCCAGGTGCTGGGATTAAAGGCATGTGCCACAACTGCCTGGCTATAATACTCTTTTATTGTTATAATATTTTATAAATTTTAAAGAATATGACAAAAAAGATATTGTAGGTATTGAAGGGGGGTCTCTGGGAGGAGTTGGTCTACAAAAGGAAAACAAGAATGTGATTTAATTCTATTTACTTAAAATATGTTTTTAATGTTAACAAATTCAGATAAATTGAAGTCATGTAACTTTTCTCATTATAATGCAATAAAACTTTTTTAAAAAAAAGAAACTAAAACAAAATTTAAAGACTTCAGTCGCACAAGAAACTAAATTATGCAAACAACCTTGATTAAACTCAAAGGAGATGTGTGTATTCCAGAAGGTAACCACTCAGTAATTGAACCATTATATAGGAAAACTTCTGAGCAACAGGAACAGTGAGATGACAATATATGGATGATGAAGTGATAATTTTTTGGTAATTAAAAAAATTGGATTTATTGTTTACGAGTGTTTTACCTGAATGTATGTAAGCATACCACATGCTTATCTGGTACCCTCAGAGGCCAGAAAAGGACAGAATAGATTATGAACCACCATGTGGGGGCTGAGAAATGAACCCAGGTCCCCTGGAAAACCAACAAGTGCTCTTAGCCCTGAGCCATCTCTCAGCTGTAAATTGGTGATAATTTGTGATATAACAGGAAAAGAACTACTGCGTAGCTGCATTTGAAGTTGTCGGTCTGTCAAAATGGGAAATAGTACTTTGTCCCCTGAAGTGGCTGGTGTGAGCACAAACTGATGTAAAGAACCTAAGGGTGTTCCTCTGCAACATTTGAAGTTAGGGAACTGTTATGTGCTCCAATATGAAAAATAATCAACCTCGTTTGAAACAATTAATCTAAAGCAATTAAGAAGTTAGAGTTCACGATATTCCCCCTGGAGAAAGCTTAAGTGTTCCTAGGCAAGTAGCACAGCGGAGGAGGATTAGAAAGCCTGAAGGCCCTCTCTACTTCCTAGGCTGTGATACCCCTCTGTGCATCAGTAAAATTGGAAAAATCACACCTGTTTTGATTAGGTGATAAGATGTGTGAGGCACAAAGGAAGCAATATTTGACAGAAACAAAACTCCTGGATGATAAGTATGGGAGTCCTCCTCTGGGTGGGTGTCCTGCTATTGGAAGCAGGTGTCTAGACTAGTCTCATGGCACACAGATAATCCAAGGAAAGCCATTTATGATGGTGTTATGAACACCTCGTTTCTATCCTTGGCTATGGTGTATAGCCTTAAGCAAGTAGCTTTCCCCCTCCAAGCTTGTTTTCTCTAGCTGTAAGAAGTTACCTTGTAGCCAGTGGCTTTCATGTTAAACTTCCCAGCATTAGACTCACCTGGAGAAGAAAGGAGCCAATGATGGGAAACAGGAAATTCCCGTTTGTTGATAAATTCCTCCTCCCACCACCAAACCATCCCCCAAAAGGCCTGAGGCAAGGAATCTTGTTTTTATTAAATCATGCAAAAAAGGCTTTAGCCACAATATGAATCGGTTCACCAAGTACGTGGCCTGAAGCAGCTGAATCTCAGCATACTTTGTCATACCTTTGATTTGAAAACTAACTCATTTTCAGCCATTTAATCAACCATGCTCCTCCTGGTCTTTTGCAATTTCTGTAAATTTTGCTTTGCTATGATTAAAATTTTCTCCCAATCTTCTCTTTCTTATGTGAAATGAAGATGCTAAACTGGCCACAGACCAGCAGAGGTGTCAATTTTCATCATAGCAAGGCCCGTGTATAAATGTTGAAAAGATCCTCTGAGACAACATGAATGACATGCACAGCATCTTGGAGAGGGAGTGACAAAACTGAGTTTTGACCAGAGAGATCCTGAGAAGAGTTCTAAGTGCCACATGCTGTCTTTCTACTGCTTCCGTTGCAGTCTGCCTGCCAAGTAATTTTCATTCCGTTTATTCCCTAGACTCCTTCTGCTATTCTTGGACATAGAGAAACTTCACTTGTCAGCAAAGTTACAGGCCACGTGCAAACCAATGCAAGAAGCAGGAAATTATGCACCCTCAACAGATTAGATCAGACAAAGCCAAGTGTTTCTCAAAAGTTTAATGTGCACAGAAATCTCTTGTGGGGTCTTGTTAAAATACAAATTCTTATTCCAGAAGTCTAGGGTAGACCCCAAGAATCACTTTCTAACAAGTCCCCAGGTAACATAATGCTGACAGTTATGCTTCCATTAATCCTGCTTCTAAACATCTCCAGTTACATTTTGGATTCATTTTCTTTTAAAGATGTATTTATGAATTTGATGTATATGGGCATTTTGTCTACATGCAGAGACAGGGGCATTGGACCCTATGGAGCTACATTTATAGATGGTTGTGACCTGCCATGTGGGCACTGGGAATTGAACTCAGGACAACTGGAAGGGCAACCAGTACTCCTAATCACTGAACCATCTCTCTGGCCCTGGGATTCATTTTCACTACTGCTTTTTACAAACTGTGACCATTTGGTAAAAAGAAAATCATCTCTACTTTTCAATCCTGGATTTTTATCAATTTCTAGAATCTTCTCATGGACAACTCATTTCAGCTCCTTGGGCCTCATGTTCCATTATGTACAAGACAGAATTGCCAACTATCATATACTGATGCTGTGAGGCCTGAGACAATGGCAAAGTTAGGTTGCAAAGTGGAAATTAAATTAAGACTCTTAGGTCCAAAAGAATTTTGTGCTGAGTTTTCTTTAGATTCTTACAAAGCAGCATAAGTGGTAGGTCGTGGGTGGACCATCATTCCTGATATGTTGAAAGACTACTTCCATGATGAGACTGCAGAGGGAGAACATTTATACAAGAGAATCTGCACACTTAATTGAGAAGCACATGAATGGGCTCAGGGATCTCTTCCTTTTCTCTAATTTCACACACATAGTACATATAGGCAATCTTTCAAGGCCTCTATTAGTGCCCTTGACATAAAGTACTGCATTTCCCTATGAAAATGAAGGATTTTCTTCGTTGAACATATCTTGTCAAGTTGCTTTGCTTCTGTCTGGATTTTCTGCTGCTGTTGTTTCTAAAGCTTTTGTAGGCTTGTAATGTGTCAAGGCCACTTGTCTGCTGCTGCTTTAATAACAGCTTCACTGATCTATCTTCTCTCAAGAGCAATTATTTTACAAGTTGTTGAACTAATTCCTTTACTTTTTTGTAGTTCTTACAGAATAAAGGAACTTCTTGAAAAGCAAGAGATGTTTCTCTATTGTAGCCCATTATTTCAGAAGTACCTTACATGACACAATTTAACTATTTAAATTGAATGCTTAGTTTCGCGCCCCCACCCCC
>NC_045030.1:98889723-98909346 GCF_008632895.1 Mastomys coucha
CCCCCCCCCCGTGGTGGCTGGATACTCCATAACACCTCCTTTTCATTTTCAACTAGAAAAACAAAAACTCAGTGAAATTTCTTTTATTAAATGACCTCCTGGTTTTTGCTTTCAACGCAGAAAAACTTTGTAAGCGTGTGACCCCAGGGCATCCAATTCCACAGAGGCACAGAGAGCTTTCCTCTTCAATCTGCATGTTTGGATGTCACCAGCCTTCTGGATGAAACCATGACATACTGAGAAAGCACAGCAACACCTAGAAAAACCCTTTCTCTTTAAAAAATGACTAAGGCAAAGAATTCACAGCTATTAATCATAACAAATTCTTCACTTCACAAGGTGAGGTTGTGTGATCTTTAAAAACATATAAACCCAGAGTGAAAAGAAAAACTAACTCTGGAGTAGAGTTTAGCCTATAATTTACTACCTTATAAATTGGACTTATGTTACTTTCCCCCAACCCCACTGATTTCCTTTCCATATTTGTTAGGAACACAGCAATCAAGTGTCCATCCACCTCTAGTCATGTGGCCTCTATTTAAATACCTCAGAACGGCCCAAGGAAAATTGCACAGTATACAAAGGCAGAAAGGGTTGGATGCAAATCACATTTCTGGTATTTATGATGCCTGTGTACTAGACCCAGTAACTTAATGCAACTGGGTACTCTTTTGATCTGGACAAGAAGATGGGTGCTTATTTGATTGTTATAGGGATGAAAGAATAGGGCATTTGAAGTACCTAGAACTTAGTGGGTGATTAATAAGTGTTAGCACTTCTGTTGTCACTGTTCAAGACTTAATAGTTCTCTCACTTACTTGCCAGGGTTGTTGCTAATTTCTCAGTTAACCACTCACACCATCACATCTTCTGAGTAAGTGCCTATGTATCATGCACAGGTCAAGTCAATCCCATTTAATAAGAGTGTGCTTCCCCAAAGAACGTTGTGCTTTTTAAAGAGAGATGGTTTGTTCCAGTCTTTAAAGAGAGAGATAGTTGCAGGAGCAAAACTACCCTACCAACTGCTCCCTGGCTTCCAAAATTGGTGCCCTTACCTTTCCCAGCTGAGTTTTCATCCATGCCTCATGTAATACTGCAATCACAGTGCAAAGTTTCTAGACACTTCTTCGATTGAGAATGCAATGTCTTTCTCTGCCTTTCAATAGTATTTTTAATATTTTTAGTGCTTACCAGGGTATTTTCCCTCAGAAAACCAGATTCAAACTGTCTTTATAACCTTTGATGGATCTGAAGCTCTAGTAACCCACTCCTGTGACCAAGTTCTGCACAAATTCTTGCTTTTCACTCATTAATAACAGAGAGGATACATCTCTAAGGGCAGAGCTCAATAAGAGCCCCAAAAGCTTTGGAGGCTGTGGCCTAGGCATCTGCCTAGAAATAGAAGCATCAGAGTTCAAAACTCTCTGTCCCTCAGATTCCCCCCTTACTGTACTGCCTTTGCTTTAATGTACTTTCAATGACTCCAGCAGGAATCAAAGGGACCAGAGTCTTATATCTTGAAATTTTCTACTTGCTGGCAGATATGAGAGGCTCTAGAAAGAGAATAAAAGCCTATACCTCCCAAAAGGGCCATTAAAGCCACCACCTACAAGGCCCCTTCCTAGATAAATGTGGTATTCTAAAAAGAACCTTATGTAGGAGCTCAGACACCTGGGATCTTGTCCTGCTGTGGTCACTAACTTGCTCTTCATGTAAACTAAGCTGTTGTTAGTATAAATGCTTTTGAAAGT
Organism: Mastomys coucha; assembly: GCF_008632895.1. Lineage (NCBI taxonomy): Eukaryota > Metazoa > Chordata > Mammalia > Rodentia > Muridae > Mastomys > Mastomys coucha. Next base: position 98,891,475 of record NC_045030.1, read on the forward strand.
TCCTTCTAATCCAACCCTTTATGGGCTGTAAAGAGTCTTTTATCTCAAAGGCTGTGGTTCTTAACCTTTATTGGGTTGCAGTCCCATTTGAAATTCAGTAGAATGTTACAAACCATCTGCTCAGAAAAGGCATTACCCTCATGGAATTGTATATGTCATCTTGGGGGCATCATGGAGTTCCAGAGTCCATAAGCACCTGGTTAAGATCTGGTTTCATTTGTTTGTGGCTTTGTTTGCTTGTTTTTTGTTGTTTTTTTTTTGGTGGGGGGAGGGAAATAAAAGAGCATGTAAGCTAGAGGCAAATGAGAAGTAAGAGCAACAATTCCTTGGACTCAGTCAATCTTAACAATTTTTCCTAACATTTGACACCTCCCCCTTTTTTGAACAGAAATGGTTTCTGTTTTGTTTTATTTGTTGATTACTGGAAAGGAAGCTATTGGGAAAAAGTAGGAGGAAGCAAAAACCAGACAGGCCTAGGTATTGACATGCAAAACATGCTTAGCAGATTTGTCCTCAGAGGCTGGAAACAAAAAGAGAAAAGCCTATCTTCCTAAGCCCATATTATGGAAGGCCACTGGGTGGGAACTATTCATGCAGTTTAGCCCCTCTGGATTTCCATAGTTCCAGGGTACCAATCTGGAATTAGTCAGTATCCATATCCTTGGAAAGAGACATGATACAATTCTCCAATATTCAGCTAACATCCCTACCCCCTTCCAAATAAGGTAAACAATGGCCCCAATTTGAGTTGTCTTTAGATCAGGGTAAGACCCCTAAGAACAGTCTTTAGCCCTGAATCATGCAGAATCCAATGACTTTTGAGGAAAGAAGCTGTTCAGAGAAGATTGGGAAACTAGGCTCTATTCTTCGATACAGATCAGTGGGTATTTTCACTTCAGTAGAGCTTGGAGCTTGAGAGAATCCAGCCATCCAGTATCCTAGGAATTGCTCACAACAGAAATTCTGGGGAGGTGAAGACAGAATACAAAGGAGAAACAAACATGTGCCTAAGACATGTGCTCCTTATTTTATAGGTTCCCAGACACTGAACCTACAAGGCCAGAAAGAGCTCTTCAGCACCAATTGCTCACAAGGGTTTGAAGTAGACCCTTTCCATCCAGAAAAGGATCCTTCTCAAGGCCAGTCCTTTGAATCCTAAAAGAGAAAGAAGAAAGTAGGAAGTTAGCTAGGTCTTGGTAAATATTTAGCAGATATTGAGCAGTAGGGTCTCTCTAGTTAATTACCCTGAACTGGTACCTAACTTGGGGGACTTTACTACTTTAGACCCTATGCAGTAGGCCCAACACTGCTGAAATTAGAAGTAGAGACTGTACCTTTGACCCCACCTCTGATTCCCTAAAAATCTATCAGCCGAAGAAGCAAACTCCTGAGAGTAGGACTTCTAAGACTACTGGCCCACTCTCCTCCATTATATCCTAGCCACTGCCTTTCTGGTCCTTTTAGTATCTCCAAACTTCCTTTGAGTAGGCCTTCATTTTTAAAACTGATAAGAAAAGGCTTATCTATCTCTAGGTCATGGAGGACTGGCAGTGACAGGAAATAGTAGAAGGCTAAGGAGCACATGGCAAGCCAAACTCCAGAGACTTGGACTTCATTAATGTCCATATTGGTTCATGTCATGCCAGAGATCTGATAACCAAACAATCAAAAGTCCTACGCAGAGAAAGACATTTCCCTGACCCCCAAGTCTCCTGTGACCTTAGCAAGTCACTTATCCCTTCTGAACTTCAGTTCCTTTGTTTGTTGATTTAGAACACATAGTATCCTCCTTACTCCTGGCATGTGATGTGGATCAAATGAGATCGTGGATATAAAAGTTCTTTGTGCTAGAAAAATATAAAGGACTTAAAGATGATGGTTCAGGTAGGAAGAACCAAAATAGTGACTTGATCTGAAGGAATGAAATCCCACTGCAGGTACCTTGACATTTATTATACTACCAAAAGGGAAGTCAGTAGTTTCTGTAGAGGCTCAAAGGGTGTTAGAGTAAGAAAGTCCATCCATCTCATTTTACAAACAGAAATTGAGACTAGGAAAAAGAAACGTGCTTGGCCAAAAAATTACAGCCTGGGATTTCTAATGAATTTCAATTGGAAGGCAATCTGAAAATAATGTGGCTGAGGAAGAACAGAAGGAATGGACAACTTCCAATTATTCAAAACCTCACAAAGAAGAATGTTTAAAGGATATGTAATTTCAGGGTAGTGGACTGAGGCCTGGAGTACATTCCCACCCTCTGGACTTATGTGATACTCTAGTCTTCAAAATCTTAGATTCCATGAAGTAGGATTATTGGAAGAATGTTTTATAATATAGAAACAACATACCTGTGGCCTCAACTCTCATCTCCAGGAAGTTTTCCTTGAGAACTGTAGGCAAAAGAAAGAGATTTCAAGAAAAACCTTGAAATTAGGACTAAAAAGGCTAATGGCAAAAAAAGTCACTTGATTAATGAAATTTCCTGATTAGGCAATTATTCTGCTCAGATCTGTAACTACATGTAGCTCCATTCTTCTAAATTGGGCAGATTTTGAGAATTCAAGTATTCTAGCCACAAAGCCACCTTTCAGTCACCAAAACAATTTTTGAGTACTAGAATGTGGTTGACTGGATACAATTGAGAAGTTGGCCCAAGACCATAGTTTACATCCTGTGATTATCATTACTGGTCAGAAGGGCAAGAAGGCAGGAGAAGTACAATGTAAAAGATAAATCCTCCTTTGTCTTAAGAGCCAAACCAACTATTTGGACTGTGGGTAGGTTTAGATCAGCCCCAAATTAGCCTTACTCACTCAGTTGAGAACAACTGGAAGAAAGAGACAATTACAGAACCTAAATCCCCCAATATGGCCAGAGCATCCCATATAACACCTGTTTCCCACAGCTATATCCATAGCCTTGTGCTTTTCTTTCATCTCTTGAAACTGCTTAAAACAATTTGCCTAAACTATCTTATTCCTATGCATGGTTTCAGTTACCACCAGAGTTCAATAATATAATAGTTATATCTAACAGTTCTATTACTGGATCTATACAGGTCCCACCCTGGCAACTACTTTAAGTTACAATTACTCTCTAGGCATCTCTACCTGAATGACTTGTACTGTATTCACAGTGTCTGTTTGAAATTGAGCACAGTAAACATCTCAGAAAACCTGTTTGTTTAATGATTAATTATCGTATCATCTACCAGATTGCCCAAGTTAGACTTTTCTCTCTCTGCATTTCTACAATGCCTCACATTGAAAAGTCAGAAGGGTCTAATTGAACTGATCTCAAATCTGTCCTTGTATCCCATTCCCACAGCAACACCTTAGGTTAGGACTTTCATCAACTCTTGCCAGCAAGATTTGTTTCCTAATTGGTCTCCTTGCTTCCAATCTTTACCACCAGAGTAATCTTTTTACAACTCAGCCAGCTCAGAATGTGCACCACCACTTAAACATCTTCCATGACCTGCCCCAAGTAGACTATAATACAAAGAGCAAACACCTTAATATGTCATACAAGACCTTTGCAGTCTGGCTTTAATCCATATTCCTAGTCTTATGTTCAGCTAAGATTTCTCGTCTCACTCCTACATTATAGACAAAGAGGAACACTAATCACTTCTGAAGCTGTACTGCCTTATGAAATATTCTCTCCTCCCTTCTTTTCCTGAGCAATCTCTAATAAGTTTTCCTTTTTTAATTGTTGAAGATGGCTATAGTTTTCCTAATGAAACTTAGTCTGCACTAAGAATTTTTCTAGACTTTGTTCAGGTTTCTTAAATATTCCCCTCTTAATGCCTTGACAACCTATCCTATAAGATAAATATAAATCCTCTAAATTTTGCTGTGTACTTCTATTGTATCAAGCTCCAGCTTATATATTAACTCTTCTCAAAAAGCTTTCTTTTTTATCATGCTAAATTCTTTCTGTTCATTCTAGTTTATTTCTCTCAATTTCCCTGGTGTTTATTTCTCAAATGATTTGTCCTGGGAAGGGATAAAAGATGCTTGGAAGTAGTGATGCTTATTAATAATCTCATAATCAATCTCTCTGTCTATCTCTGTCTCAGTCTCTCCCTGTCCATCCCCCCTTTCTCATTCTTTCTCCTCTCTGCCCCAACCACAATCCATGGATCCCAAGGTTGTAGGTATGCTATGAAAATAACTTAGCACTGAGCTACAACCCGCAGATTTATATCCAAAACTCTTTCATCTTCTTGATCCTGGTAAAATAAATTGGTGACGACCTCACTTTCATTTGTTATAGTAGAATAAGTGATAAGTTACTGCCTAAATAGAATTTGGCTAAGCCCAGAACTGCCTGTGGCTGCCAAAGTACACTAGGGTAACTCATCATATGGAACCACATCTTAGTTAATTAGTCCCCATGGTAAGAGGATGTCAAACCTATCCTGGAACCGTTTCAATGGTAAAAGTGCATTGCTCTGCTTTCAACTGACCATGTAGAAGAGTTCACTCTTGTTCTTTACCAGGAAGCACAATTTTAAAACTGTCTGATTAGTCACATAGAACAAATTCAAAGCAAATACCCTGAAGACTTAGCAATCATTCCTCCAGGAGGTTTTGTCCAAATGCTCCCAAATGCCCAGGGCTTGAACAGTTTGTACCAGCATTTGAGAAATTTCAAAAAATGAATGAAAGGAAGCATGAACAGAGGGAAAAGAAGGAGAGGGGAAAACAGGGAGGGAGGAACAAAAGGAGAGAATAATGGCCCTGCTCTAGCAATCAATTTCAGTAAGTCTAGAGTGGAATCCAGGAATATAGGATGTTTTTTTTTTTTTTTTACAAATTTTCAAGACATTTAGATGAATAATCAGTGTGATAATCATTGATCGAGCCAACTATTTACACTGACTCCAAATCCACAGATGCTAGAATGTAATATTTATGCCTTTGTCAGCTGATTTTATACATTACGGAGTCTAAATAAGCAAAATAACAAAAACAAAAAGACTTTCATTGGGTGTAAAGGTTTTTTCCAATATACCTTGTGGCATGAGCCGGCTAGTTTTATGTAAATTTGACACACAGTAGAGTCATCTGAGTGGAGGGAACCTCAAGTGAGAAATGCCTCCTTAAGAGGTTAGGCTGTAGGCAAGATTGTGAAGTGTTTTCTCAATTAGTATTTGATGGGGGAGGCTCAGTCCATTTTGGGTGGTGCCATCCAGGGCTGGTGGTCCTAGGTTTTATAAGAAAGCAGACTGAGCAAGCCATGAGGAGCAAGCCAGTAAACAACCCCTTTCAAGGCCCCTGCATGAGTTCCTGTCTCCAGGTTCCTGTCCTGACTTCCTTTGATGACAAAGAGTGATGTGGAAATGTAATCCAACTATACCCTTTCCCCACAATTTGCTTTGTTAATGGTGGTTCATCACAGCAACAGAAGCCCTAACCAGGATAGGATATGAGCACATAAAACAGTGTTTATATGTGCAAATGTATATCTGTGAAAGAGAAGCAGAACAGAAGTAATGGAAAATGATTAAGAAAAGAGGTAACAGACAGAAGAAGACACGAAGTAAGAAAAAATTACAGAAAGAAACTGAGAATGTTAGAGACACAAGTAAGAACAAGTAAGAAAATGGCAGAACACAGATTAGAAGTAGAAGCTGTTCTATAATAATTGCAGAAGAAGGAGAGGAGAGGAAAAGGGAGAGAGAGGGGAGAGAGAACAAGAACTATAGAGAAACAGAAAAGGAGATGGAAGAGCAGAAACTGATGGGATGCTCTTGATGCATTTATTCTAAAATGCATTTTCTTTCTCTTCTGTCTCATGTTTCTTTTACCTTCCAGTTTTCCGGGAAGCTGTTTCAAAGAATCTGGTCCTGGATGCCACCCTGCAAATAGAAGACTGATGAGTTGCAATGAAATACAAATGAGAACCAAGGGTCAATGGGAAGGTCATGACACTTGGGACCACATAGGTCACCAATACCAGGCCGTACTTTGGCTGGGAAAAAAAAAAAAAAAGCCAGGGGTTTGAGAGAAACTCAAATATCAGAATGAGAAATGGCTCAGAAGTCATAGGTACCCCAAGGCAACAAACAAGAACCTTTATTTCTTATTGATCCAAATGGTCAAAGTCCACGGCCCACTCAGATCTGTCTTGAAAAATAAATGAGAACAATCTTTTCAGTCTTTCTTTTTAAAGTGTGGTTTAGGGCACTTTGTAAATGTGCTTTGATGATTTTGCTGAAGTTGTGAAGGCTTTGTTCTTTCCCCAATTTTACAATTATGGAAAACAAGAGACACAAGAAAAAGGAGGATCAGGAGGCAAAATGCTTAAGAAGGGTCCAGGTCACTGGCTGAGGAGAGGCCAATCAGGCTGGTTACGGCCAAGCAAAACAGGTTCCTTAGGTCTGCTTTGTCCTTGGCTCCCTAACTTACTGTCAGGCACCAGAAAGGCCTGGATGTCAGCTCAGCTCCTGTTCTGTGAGAGGATCTTTAGAGGACCTGAGTCATTTTGGAAGGTTTTTTTTTTTTAAATGTATCCTTTCCTTGCAAGAAAGAAAGAAAAAAAGCCCCCAGCACAACTAAATGGGGAAAAAAAATCATTCATTAAATTACTTGAAAACCAGTAGCAATAAAAAAAAAAGGCAAATATTTCTAGAGGAAAAAAATACCTAAAAGTAATTTTTCTACTCTATTGACATCAGGGCAGCTAAGAAAAATGGGTCTTTATATTTAAAAAAAAAATTCAAAGGCGAAATAGCTCAGCTCTGGGTGTTGAGTGGAATACTCTAGACAGGGATGACACTGTATAGTCCCCTAGATTATGAAGTGAATAGTACTCCAGAGTCACGTGCTGTATACACTTAGCATCCAGAGATGGTGATCCTGCAGGTACCATCTAGGGTCAGCTCAGTCCTTAGGTCAAGTTGAGGAAGCACACTACTTACACAGATGATGGGATTTCCTCTGCATTGCCAGGCACTGTTTCTGGTTTGGGCTCTAGCTTTTGTGAAGTGCTGGATCGGCAAGGAGGGTCTGGGGGCCTCACTGGAGGACGGATGATTGTTTGCTTTTCTCCTAGGGGACGGACTTTGCTGAAACCATCAGTATCTCCTAAAAAAGAAAACAGGAGATAAATTGTCAACCCAATAGAACACTAAGCATTATTGGGCACCTCAACTGGGGTTACCTGGACCATTTCTTCTTGGCTAACAACAGCTCTTTCTTTTTGTTTTAAAATGCTTCTGGCCTCTGCCCTTCAGAAAGCTTACATTTAAACCCAGGCTGCACAACTTCATGTTTGAATTCTACATTTGCTTGGCTTTATAATCAAAAGTAATGACATACCAGTTTACAGAAATTGAAAGGATTAAGTTAGGAACCAATGTGTCTACTACAGTGCCAGCTACACAGCAGTGATTGATAAGAAACCTGAATTTGATAAATTCATCACCACTAAAATGTAGATCCTGAGACTGGAGAAATGACTTAGCAGTTGAAAGTACTTACTGCTCTTGCTAAGGACCCAAGTTAGGTCCCCTGTACACATGTCAGGAGACTCACAATCATCTAACTCCAAATCCAGGTGATCCAACATTCTCTTCTGAACACTGTGGGCAACTATACTCATGTGCACATCTATATACATATGCACAATAAATTTTTTAAAAATATCAAACAAAATCCCAGGTACTTTTCATTATTAAAAAACTGTCCTAAATCACCTTCCTACCTCCGCTTTTCTGGCTTACAGATTAATTGGAAAGAATGAACATATACTTTTTATAAGATGGTCCTGGTAGGATTATGGCAAAACAGATGTATTCACACACTGCTGATGACACTATAAATTGGCCTATTCTATCTAGATACTCATCAACCATTCTGGAACAATCTGGACGAAATATAAGATTGTGCATAGGCAATAATTCATACTTGTTTATCCAGTAATCCACTTTGAAGAAAAAAGTGCAAAGGAGTCCATCCAAGATCAAAATAAGAAAAACCAATTGACATAAAACACATACCTTAATAGCAAAATGCTAGCCTTAATCACAAAGGCTAAACAAACAATTTATTCTTACAAGCAATTTACCAATGCGTATTTCATCTAAACTGACAAGAATATGGAAAAGGTCAAGGCAAATGTATATATAAAATAATATAAAGTAATAATGAATCCACAAATCTGTGCATTGAAGTTCACATCTGTAATCCCAACACAGGAGAGTCTGAAGCAGAAAGACAAGACTGACATAAGCTGAAAGCCAGCTTGGACTACATTGTGAGTTCCAGGCCACCCAAAGCTATGGAATAAGACTGTCTCAACAGTATACCCAAGGTGTAATTCCCCTTCTCTGAGGAGAAGGGTAGGGGTTAGTGGGGGGAGGAAGTTGTAAGAACAGGACTGAAAAGAGAGGAGGGAAGAAGGATGTGATCAGGATGTAAAGTGAATACAAAAATAAATTATTTTTTAAAATGAAACCAGAAAAAAAATCCACAAAAATTACTTATGTCCCAATGAAGACAAAATTAAAATAGCTACATGTGTAGCAAGACAAGTGTACTAGTAGATCTTGGTATTTGCTTAATGTTAGGATATCTTGAGTTTCATTCTTTCTGCAAGATGTTTAAAAGAAAAATATAAAAACATTAAGTTCTACTTATAATAGACTGCTTTAGGATTTACTTAAGTTTACACAGTTTGTCTTTTCTTCAAGTTCTTCTCAGTAGCTCTAAAATGTACAGGATAAAGTTCAAACTCCTCAACGTAGTTTCAAGATCACCTTTAAGCTAGGCCCAAATCATTTTTATAAGAATCACCACCTTGGACATTATCTACCAAGTATACTCTATCAAACTGGTTTCTTCACCTGCCCATCAAAACAAGTCTTAATTCTAGTTTATGTAATATACTGTAGAAGAAAGTACAGAGGGCCTAGAATTATAAAGACCTGGATGTGTGGCTTTTCCTGCTAATTCCAAGCACTGGGAACCTGGACAGTAACTGAATCCCCTTGACTACCATTTTCTCATCTGGGAAATGGATATATAACAGTGCCTTTTCACAAGGTTAAGAATTAAGTTAGATGGCATATAGTATCCAAAACAAGCTGGGGTAAATAAGTATTAGACATTCTGCTTCTTCCCTTCTATGGATGCTTGAGCTCACATCACCTGTAATATATCTATTCCTTAAGAGTGGGTAGGAGGAGGGAAATGTCACACTAAGAATGTTTGAAAAGAACATATGGAGATCTATTATCTTATAAGTTTCTTAAATACATAAAATTTAATTGTAGTTACCATACACAGGAAATACAGTTCCTCCCAGAAGCCATATGTTACCAAATAAAAGGGCAATTGCCAGGTGTGAGATACTGTTCCTCAATCTCTTGGTCAGAGATATTTTGGAGACCCCAAAACAGCACAGTCTATTGCCACTCTTGGCTTCCCACTACAATTTGATGGTAAGACCATATTGCTGAGGGCATATACCACATACTTTGGGCATAGAACATGAAGAAATCAAGTTAGTATGATCAGGAAGTCTCCACCCTGATGGCTAGCTTTCATGATACCAGAAGGTTCTATGTTGGGTACCTGGGGTAGCATTTATCAGCAGTCATTACTTAGATATGAATCCTATGAGCTAAAATAACAGCTGGTCTGGGAAGATGAGCTCATAGGTACAACAATGGCATGAATATTACAGGGTAAACAACTACTTCCTGATTGGATTTAGGGTCACCATAGGAGGAAGCATATGCCTGGTATATATAATCAAATCCATGGTTGGGAAGCTCACTAAGCCAAAGGATGAACCTACTTCTATCTCTGGTCTATTTCTCTATACATATGATTAATGTAGTTCTCAGATATCATCAAAGTAGCTTATTTGCTCAATGGATAAGAGTTTACAGAGAACAGGCACTTGTGGTTTCATATTTCATCTTCCCAAGGTGCAGGGACTATTGCAGAAGAAATAATGGAAAGATTGTAGGAGCAACACAGTGTCTTCTGGACATTGAAAGACTGTTGCACTCGTGAACCCACAGCAGCTTTGGCTGTATGCACCACATCTGTATAAGATCAAGCTGGACAACATTCTATTCTAGGATAGAGAGGAGGGGCATGGAAGCCCACACCCAGCTGAGGAGATATTGACAAACAATGGCTACTAGGGAAGGGAGAGCCAGTTTTCTTTATACTATGAACCCTGATGCGGCAAACATATTCTAGTAGGTGACCTCCAAACTCACAAGTATGCCAGAAACACAAGTCAGACTCAGTAGGGTTTATAAAAACAAAAGAAAGGAATCAAAATCTGGAAGGGGTGAGAGGATGGAGGTATCTGGAAAAAGTTACAGGGAGGAGGAGGGTAAATATAATAAAAAATATTGTATGTCAGTGTGAAATTCCCAAAAAAATTAATAAAAAATATTTTAATTTTGTTTTATGAACGACAGATCAAATCTGAGCTACATATTAAAAACAATCATTCACTGAGGACTCTTAGGGAAGAAGACAGTGATTCAAGTGATTATGATAGTAGAGTACAAGTAGTATATGAGTGGAGGAATGAGGAAACAGATAGAACTTTTATCTACCCATCTAGGTTCCATCTTACAATAATGGACATGCATGCTATTACCCTTAGCATCTGATTTTCTATAACTGCATTAGCAAAAGAAATGAATAAATAAAATAAAAGTAATAATAATCAATTTTTCCTAACAAATTTATACTGTTTGAAACATTCTCTCATATGATCACCATAGTGAGCTGGGAAGGAAAGAATAGAGACTACATGCTATTTCAATTTTACAGATAAGGAAACCAAGGCTCAGAAGGATAAATACACTGTACCCATTACCTACATGTTTAGATTGCAATAGAATAATGACCTGAAATTCTTATCTTCTGTGTTCATATCTACTACTTTCCCTGGTGTCTGTTATTAGTAACAGTAATATAAAATTGCAAATAACAGTAAGGGAAAATATAAGTAAAGTTATAGTTACTATTTATCTTTATTGACTAATTTTGCAGAGCAGGATTTAATCCCAGGGCCTTGCACAGTTCCAGTTCTGGCTACTTTATTATTAAACACCAGTTCTGTTCCAAGTATTGTAATGCTATACTTAGCACACACTTTTTTCAGTTAAGATTGGCCATAATTTTGCACAAATGTTGTGCCCTTTCTACTGTTGAGGAATATACTCCAAAAGGAAAAGGAACCTCAAAGTTTACCACTAACAGATCCATGTGCATGTACTTTCTGAAACCTATGGAGTTCTAGTCACAAGTGCTGCAGTGGCTTTCAACCCTGGCTACACATTAGAACATGTGAAGACCTTTAAATGTATATTACCTGGATCAGAGTTCCTAGTTTGACTGGAATAGGACTTGCACATGAGTATTCCAATAGTCCCCAAGTAATACAATGATGGGCAGTGTAAGTTGCAAAGTTGTAAGCCACATGACACCACTTCTTCACTGCAGTTCACAGATGACCATGACAGTGATATCCCATTTCTACTAGTTACAGGAGTGAGGGGTTTGATAAGAAGCATATTTTACTTTCAGAGCCAGGAAATACTTCTACCTGAAGTCATGCCTAGGCTAGGATCCATTTCTCTTGAAGCCTACAGTAGATACCATCCTCAAAACAGGAGCTTCATTTGTTATCTTTAAAGCCACATCAAAATGGACATCTAACTAGGACCTGCAAAGTAAGCACCATTAATTGTTTGTCTGATTAGGCCCTTTATATGCAACTCCAACTTGATGATTCATTGCAAGTCATTCTTTGAAGTAACAGCAAAGAGTTTTCTTGGCTGAAAGACCCCGGTGTTGTTCTTTCTTGCCTCTAATTTGTCTCAGTCACAGTTAAGCCACAAACTGGCAAGGCATGGAAAGAAGTCATATAACTAGGAGTCAAGAAACCTGGATTCTCATCTTAATACTAAAACTAGCTTGTGTAAGTCAGCAGTTCAGTTCTCTGCCAGTACAATATGAGGACTGGACTGTTTTGCAGATGAATCAGCAGATGGAATCAGTCTGTAAAACTTTACCTCTTTCTGCTGATTTTTGTATGCTACTTTGGGAATACCATAAAAACCGTGATTTCTTTATCTGTCTCACCCTGTTTCGTTTACTCCACCTTCCTTTTATTTCTCAAGAAATGGATCTCAATTCCCTGGCTCCCTGTTGCCTGCAGAAAATACCCAAAATGCTTAAGTTGGCATTCAGTACACTCTTCCCTTTCAGAAGTCCCTTCTGATCTAGCTTTCTACCACTCTTCTTCACATATGCTACAGTCCAGACTAACATTATTTATTGTTCTGTGTGCATGTCTTGCCATTAATCATCTTCCCAAGATGCTATTTATCCTATTCCCACATGCCCAAATTTGCATCTGCTTAAGTGCCATGTCTCTTAGGAAGCTTAAGATTCTCCAAGTTCCTTTCTGTAGCTCTTAAGGCACTGGTTGTCTTGTACTTTGAATCTTGTACTTTGGCTCTTTGTTTTCATGACTTTTTCTCCCCTGTTAGAATGGGAGCAATTTAGAGCAAGATCCAGGTGGGAATCATCTTTGTATTCCACAGAGACCCAAGTAAATTGTTCTGCGTGTAACCGGCAGATATTCAACAAATATTTATTGAGTAAAGAAAAATGCAGTCCGGACTTTTAGGACAGCAAAGAAAGCTTTCCCTTTTTAGGCTTCCAACTAAGCTCTGTGTGACACACACACACACACACACACACACACACACACACACACACACACACACACACACACACACACACACACACACACACACACACACAAAACATAATACTTCCAAGCTTCAAAAGTATTCAGAAACCTAAAGTAAGTATTCAATATACTGGGAATGTTGTGAGGGCATTTGTGTCTCTCAAGGAATGCATACAACTTATCTCATATAGTCTCCCTGGGGTCTTAAAGCACAAACTGGGATGAGAAGTCATAGACATGGGAAGTAAGTAAGAGCACTGTGATGTGGCAGTCACATTAGAGGGCCAAGTGTGGGGCTCACAGAAGTGAGGTATAGAAAAACACACTGGAGGAGGACTGTCAGATCCACAGACCAAGCTACACTTGAAGACAAAAGATGAGCTAAAACTACCTCTTTCTCCCCTTCCCTCCACAATGCTCTTGCTTTCTGCATGTTTATCATGTGTATAGACAGGCTGAAGACAAAAACAACAACAACAAAAAAAACAAAATACAAAACAAAACAAAACAAAAAAAAACACTGTAGTTCTGAGTTCTTTTCTTCTGTTCGTATTTTAGATTTGAGGTTTCTCCAAGGCTCTAAAATATAGAAAATCAGATGTCCTTTGTCTTGTATTCTGCCACTTGAGCCAGTACTATATAAGTAGGTACTTTATATTCCACATATACCTTCATACACACACACACACACACACACACACACACACACACACACACCTTGCCTGTAATGGAGGTGCTATCTCACACTACTCATAATGGGAGAATAAAAAGTAAAGCTGACCTAATTAAAATAGCCTGCTATCAAAGCCAAACAACTACTTCCATTTACAGGGTAGTTGGAATGGGACAGGTATATACATGTTATTCTTCCTTGTTATAGCAATCCAATGGGCACAATTATGATCCTCTTTTACAAATGAGAGGTTCAGAGAGGTTATGATTTACCTAAAATCCCACAGCCAGGAGAGGCAGACAAATTTAAGGCACACATCAAGGGAGGCATTGGAGTTTTAATTACAATTTTTCTCTAGCCTATGCTATTCAACTAAATGGCTATCCTTTCATGGCTTATGAATCTTGGTGCAAAACATGGGTTTCACTGCAAACTTGATTGATCTCTCCAAATCATTTTGTTCTTTCCCATCCTCTGTCAAATGATGATGGTGTGTGATCTTAGCATATAGATGCATGAAGATGCAACAGTCATCTGTTTTTGACTTTTTATAATTTTCTTGTACTTTGCCTTATATCCACCTATACCCAACCTTGGGGTACAGAGCAGGGAGAAGATTGCATTTTCTTAGAGCTCCCCAAAGTCTTCTAGAATGACACTCCTTCATGCCCATCATAGAGCCTTCCTTTCCCCTTAGCCATTAATTATCCTTATGGAACAATTTGAAGTTAGACTCCAGGAAAGGCAGAGTGAAAACCAAACAGTAGATTACTAAAGCATAATAAGTCCAAACAAGAAAATGTGGATAATGGCCAGCAACACCCATTACTGTAGGAGCAAGTCTGTTCCTAATACTTTTAGAGCAGATATGAATGCCACTTACAGCATTAGTCACCCAGTGAAGAATTGATGGCTATGTGAAAAAGGTCTTGCAAGCCCAGAACATATTACCAGATAGAGGAAAGAAACTAAGCAGGGAATCCCACATGCCACGGGCCCCCTATATGTGGTATACTACACACTTTAATCTCAATACTTCTGGCAGAATCATTGGCTTCTTACCCTCATGCTTTTACTGGAATGTTCTCATCACCCTTCTGGAACATCACTGGGCCATTCTTACCATGAACATTGGGAAGGCAGGATCATGTTTTTTCATCTTGGGTCCTCCCTTTGCTTAGTGTGATGTCTGAATGAATGTGCAAATATACAAAAGCAAGAGACATACAGCCTTCTTTCTTCCTTATTCTCCCAAACAGTCCTGTATCTTTTTGTAGAAACCACACAGTTACATTTTGTAAAACCAGAACTGATAAGAGAAAATTGTGTTAAGGAACGACTACATGCTTCTCTTACATACAGAACCTGGATTTCAACTGATGCATGTGCAAAAGGAAAGATTATGTAGAGGGCCACAGAAATAGAAAGTTGGAAAAGTGGAGGAAGAGATCTTAAACCAAGTGGCAAATAGAGAAAAGTAATGGGGTAAGTAGAATAGGAAAGCAGAAGGGAGGGCTACCTGGGGGAAGAGGGGTAACCAATTGGAGGGGGCATAGGGAAGGACAGTAGAAAAGAAGAATGAATGGCAACAAAGTATAGGACATGTGCACAGAGAGGCCATGATAAGCCATTCATTATTTTATATGCAAACCTAGAAAATTAACTTAAAAGGCAACATCAAATGGTCAAAAGGAGACATGCTAATTTTGTATACCTCAAAGTAAGTAAGAGCCTGACAAAAAAGAAGATGGCTAACATAGGGAACAGCAACAACAACAAAGCACTGTAGGTTTAGAAAAAAGGTTCCATGGTTAAACAAACAAACAAACAAACAAAAAAAGAAAAAAGACTTGCTGCTTTTGTGAAGGAATCAGATTTGGATTCTAGTGCATACACTGTGGCTCATGTCCATCTATAACTTTAATTCCAGGGGACAGGACACACACACGCTTCTGGCTTCCATGGGTACAAGGCACACACATGATGCAAACATACATGCAGGAAAATATTCATATACATAAAATAAATCTTTAAAATGGAATGCCCTAAAAAATATCCCATTAATCCAAGAAGCCTAGTTTCTAACAATATCTCTGCATCTTATAACCCAACACACATTGGGCAAGTTTTATGTCTAAGCCACACTTAGAAAGTGGGTAGGATAAAACCTACCCCACAGACTTATCAACAATAAGAATATACAATGAAGAAGAGAAAGTATACTGGTCCATGTCTGAAATGGTTCTGAATAAAAATTCCATCAGCAAACAATGGTGGGTATTACTAAGTTGTTGATCATCATGGATGTAAGCCATTTACCAAGTGCTTCTGATATTTCTAATTGTATCGGGGAAAAGATGTGAGGAATGATGAGGTCCATTCACATGCTAGATCGGTGAAAGGGCTAAATATGAGGACAGGGCAGGACAGTGACACATTTAGAATAACTGAAGCAATGAAGCTTCTTCGACAACAAAAGTGAAAAAAAAAAAAAAACAACTGGTGTAGATAGAAGGGACAAGCAGAAGAGACAACTTTCTTCCCAAGCCATTCGTTCAGATTGCTTGTTAGCACATGGGGTTAATCATCAGCTGTAGCTAAGGCAAAGAACTATTTGCAGCAACTGATTAACTGATAACTTCTGGTGTCCAGGAATTTATCACAAACAGCAGTAAAAGTAGGGCAGGAGAGAGGGAAGCAGAGGTGAAATGATAGGTGGGGAAATTTTCAAGAGGCAACTCTACTAGAGATTTGGCTAAGCTCTACCATGGCCCAACCCATCCCAGTTTTGCCAAGGCTGGAAGCCAGAGGCTTTGAGAAAAACTATACCACATCAGCTTGTTGCTAACTGATTTAAGAAAAAAAAAAAAAAGTCTGGCAATGCTGCAGCTCAGACTGAGAAAGCCTGGATGACTCTGGACAAGCCAGATAATTTCTTATAGTGACCGATGCCATTAGATAACAGGGCTGCTGCCAGCAGTCCAAAGGACAGGAGTGTGAGAGAAGCAACAGAAGGGATGGCACTGGGATTGGGTTCTATATCCAAAGATGTTGGAGGCAGAACTGAACTGGAGGGCTAAAAGTTACTGTGTGTGCTGAGCTGATTGGATCTGGCTTGAGACTGGGCAGGGCCAAGTTAACCATGGGGGTAGAAGTGCAGTTACCCAACTTTCTACTTGGTTAATGTGATGATCAATATATGACTTCTAAACTGAAGCAGATGTCTCCATAGATGTCTGGCCTTTCCTGGCTGCCACCTACAAGAGGCAAGTTGTAGGGAGGGAAGACAGGACAGAGGGAGAGAATTCGTAACATATCTCATCTTTTGATTATGAGCCACATATTTTATTATTCCTTTTAATCCTAAACAATTATTTGTAGGCGATCCTCTTTCCCATTTTAAAGATATAAATCCCAAGATACAGACATGGAAAATAATGTGAGCATGCAAATGTATTGCAGGGCCAAACCAGAGAATTAGAAAGTGTCAACTGCACTGTGGAAATCCTGCTGGCCCCCACACAAAACAGCATTTATTAAACTGCTCAAAGACAGTACTGTCAGCATGTACTAAGGCTGTTCCCTGCCACTGACAACACAATGTCTTTCCTCTGCTTTATCTGGACAGGCTTATTTTCCACCACTGACCCTCTGCCTTCTCATATACTATAAAGTATATCCCTCTCACCATCTCTCTGTCTGTCTCTCCTCTCTCAAAGGAAATCTTTGATGCTACTCCAGAAAACTTGAAAGGCCTCATGCACAATTTGCACACCAACTCCATCCCTGTGATTTCCCAGTTCCTCACTCTACACTGCATTTTTCTTAACCTGCGCTCTATCACTGTGTTGATAATCAGGAAAATATCTCTGATCAGCTGCAGTGGTGCATGCCTATAATCCCAGAAGTCAGGAAGCTGAGGCAGGAGGATATAATGAACAGGGTCATAATGCGCTCCCTGTTGAGATCCACTATTCAGAAAGAAAGAAAAATAAACCTAAAATATGTAGGAAAAACAAAAGAACATAGTCCAAACAACTGCAAGCAGAAGGAGCACAGCCAGAGACATCACATTTCCTGACCTCAAACCAGCTATTGGGACAAAACAGACATACAGCCCAGGAGAACAGAAAAGAAGAAGGAGAGAAAAACTATGGACCCCTAATTTCTGATGAAGATGCTAAAAACACATGCTGGAAGAGACACAGCCCTTTCAACAATCGGTGTCAGGAAAACCTGATAACTACTTGCAAAATAATGAAATTAGTTTTCTATATCTCTCAAATTGCATAAAATTAACTCAGAATACATCAGAGACCTGTATTGTAAGCTGAGAACACTTAGGGATATATCTATAGACAACAAACTTCAGAACCGAAATAACCCAAGAATTGACTGACAAATGGAGCCATATGAACTTAAAGAACTTTGGTACCCCACCAGCACCAGCACTAC
>NC_045030.1:98909596-98923616 GCF_008632895.1 Mastomys coucha
ACAAATCAATAGAATAAATAGCCTAGAGAATGGGAGAAGTTTCCATCAGCTAAAGAACATACAAGAAGTTAATATCTAAAATAAATAATTTTAAAACTTTAAAAAATAAACACCAACAAAACAGTTATCACTCTGAATATGGGCCATCCATCTGCACAGATACTGTGGAGTTTTAACAAAAGTGGCCCCCATAAGCTTGTATACTTGAGTGCTTAGTCACCAGGGAGTAGAACTGTTTGAAAGAATTACAAAGATTACCAAGTGTGACCTTGTTGAAAGATGTGTAGGCTTGTTGGAAGAATTGTGTCTCTGAGTGTGGGCTTTGAAGTTTTAATAGCCCACGCCAGACCCAGTCTCCCTCCCTCCCTATAGATCAGTATGTAGAACTCTCAACTACTTCTCCAGCACCATGTCTGCCTATGGACTACCATGCTCCCCACCATGATGATAACAAACCAATCTCTGAAAATGTAAGCAAGCCCTCAATTACATGCTTTCTTTTTTATAAGGGGCTGCCTTGGTCATTGTGTCTCTTCACAGCAATAGAACAGTGACTAAGGCAGACAGTTTTCAAAGGAAGAAATATAAAGGTCAATGAATGTATTTTAAAATGTTTAGCATCTCTGTCAGAGATATGTAAATTAAAACAACTTTGAGATCCCATCTCAACCAGTAAGAATGGCCACCATCAAGAAAACAAATGCACAGAAAGAGGAACACTTTCATACTGTTGGTGGGAGTGCAAGCTGGTAAAACCACTATGGAAAGTAGTGTGGAAGCATCAATAAAACCAAACCTAGATTTCCCTTTTTACTCAGCTATAGCACTTCTGGGCATAAATTCAAAGGACTCTATATCCTGTTGCAAATACATTTGCACATCCATATTCACTATAGCTCTGTTTTTCATAGCTAGGCCCAGATGTCCATCAACAGATGAATGGATAATGAAAATGTGGTGTCTATACACAAAGGGATTTTAGTCAGCCATAAAGAAAAATGAAATAATTTGCCAGGGAAATGGATGGAAATGAAAACAAATTATTTTAAGCCAGTTAACCCAGACTCAGAAAGACAGCGGCAGTAAATTGTCTCTCATATGCATATCTTAGTTTCCAACTGTAAAATACATCTATACTGGTGGCAGTAAATAGGAGTAAAGGGAAGGAAAATGCCCAGTGACTAGAAAACAAAAAAGGATCTAAGGGAGCAGATAAGGAAGACAATAGAGCAAAAAGAAAGGGGGAATGCTAAGGGCAAAAAGATACTGTAAGGAAGGGGTGTCAAGGAGATGGGGGACAGGGGATGAGAATCAACAAAAATGAAATGTGTATTAGAATCTCAACCTGAAGCCAACTAACTACTTTGTAAGCTAATTTAAAGATTTTAAACTTAAAAAGCACTGAATAGGAGGAAGTATGATGACAGTAACAAGGAAGGAAGACGTGTCCAACCCTAGAAAGTTCGCAAACTGTAAAGTAGTTTGGAGTTCAGTAATGCCGCCCATAGAATTCCTAAACATTTACCTTCCTTGTAGTGAACCACTGGCTTGGGAGCTGGTCTCTTTATATGGAAAGAGGAGGTCTTTGTGTGTCCAGAGCCTGGAACAGGTCCATTGGAAGCCTTTGAAGTAGCCTTGGTCCCTCCATCCTGCAACCTAAATACCAACTTCCCCACATCCACCTCTAGACAGGGCTCCGATTGACAGTCAGAAACAGGTCTACTTGGGGACTTTCTTCCAGGGTCGGTTTCCCCACTTTTCTGCATGGGTAGTTTGAGGTGCTGTGGTAGCTTCGGGGTATCCAGGTTGCTAGTGATTGTACCATTAGGAGTTTGATGGTGACTTTCAGCTGAAAAGAGTTGGTACAAAGAGGAAAGATTAATGATGGCCTTCAAAATCATTGTTTTGATACAAGCATAAATATTTGATATTGAAAATCAGTACGCAATTTCAAAATTGTTATTAGAGTACAAACTGAGTACATCCCATGAGAACAGTCTCCACCTTGCCCAATTCGTATGGAGTCACAGCTCTCATTCAAATAAAGTTCAATTTAAGATTTCCATACGACTTTGACCAACACAACTAACTAAACTCTAGTATGCCAGGCTGCTTTATTCAAGAGGATATGGAATTCAAAAAAGCACAGAGTGCACAATCAATTGCATAATTTACTCTCTCTAAATAAATGCATCAACTAATTCTCAAGTAGTTCTCTTAAAAGCAATTTTTAAGGTTTCTCAAATTTCAAGCTAATAGGCCTAACAGCTTAATCTCTTTCTCCATTATGTAAAGATATCCTCAAATAGCCAATTTACATTCTTCCTCTAGCCTTTTGTGGTCCATAATTTCCTATGACCATTGGAATAAACTTTTAAGTGATTCTGAATATAGTTATAGCTTCTGAGAACACAATAAGAGCCAGAGAATCTTTTTCTAGAAAAATAAGTCCACACACATTTTGAAATCTTTAAGTTATTCACAATCTCCAGAAATAATCAATGAATTCCCTAGATTAATAATATCTACTATATGGAAATTTGTCACTTTCATTAATAATAGGAAACATAGGGCCAGGGTTAACAGCCTAGTGATAGACCACTTATATAGAATATGCAAGGCTATGGGTTCCTTTTCCAGCACTACAAAAAATAAAAAAAAAAACCAGACATGTAAATAAAGCTATATTAGACTACAGTAGTTAAAGATAGCCTCTCTTCAGCAAAAGGAAATGTATTCACCAGTCATAACACAGGGACCTTACTTGGAACCTGTTTTTTTGTAATGAGATAATTGGAAAATTGAACACTGACTAGACAACTGGTCTTAAGGAATTACTGTTCTGTTTTCTTTTCATTTAGATATAATTATTATAATGATCATTTGAAGTTACTTGAACTCTGGCTGAGAATGGGTGGAATGTATATAGGCTAAATAATTCATTTCTTTTCATATTCCTAATACATCCATTCATTAACATTATAAACACGTACTAAACACACACAACATATAGTAGGAATTGTCCTCAGACCTGATAATAAAAAAATACATCTAATATTCTTATGGGAAAAATAGATACTAAATATGTCATCAAGTAGTAGCAAGTGACATGAATAAAGGAAAGCAGTATAAGGGATAGGAAGGAATAACTTTTAAACTTGGATACTCAGAAAAAGTCTCTACAAGGAGATGGCATTTGTAAACTTGACACCCATTGGGACTAGCAAGACTCATGAAACTAGAGGAGAAAGAGCAAAGGAGACAGAAAGTATATCAAGAAAGTTCAGATGGATAATCAGGGGTCACAGAAAACAGCATAAAAACAAATTTTATTCAAAACATGAAGAGAGATCACTGAGAGTTTGGAGCTGAGGGAATGAGGTCATGTGCTTCATATTTTTGAAAGGATGTACAATTTACTGACTGTCTTGGAGAGTGGATTAGAGGCAGTCAAGTAGGCCAAGTGATGACAACTGGGAAGAGGTGCTAAGGCTGTGTGTGTGTGTGTGTGTGTGTATGTGTGTGTGTGTTCCAAGAGAAACTATGGATTGAACATGTGATATGCAGCCACAGCCAGAAGGAAATATTGACAGATCTGATGTAAGAGGAAAACGAAAAGAGCCAGGAGGAAAACATCAACGTTCTTGACCCCAGTATTCAGATGACTGGAGCTGAATGCTGAAGTATTCACAAGAAGATTAGAGTCAGAAACAATATGTACTCAAGCATTGTGCTTTGGGCTGAGGAAGGGGTGTGTGCAGCTTAGTGATAGAAGGATCACTTGTTCGTTGTACCAAATCCTAGGTTCCAGCCACCACACTAAAATACAATGCAAACTATGTTCAAATTTTAGATCTCAATGAGTCAATCTATGGAGAATATTTCAATGGGAACTTGGAGATAACAATAAATAGGAGAATGAATCCTGTATTTAAAAAAATTTGTGAATCAGCAATTATATCATATGTACATGTAAGAGACTTACAGAGATTGTGTACCAAAAAAAGCATAGGGAAGAAGAGGGTTAAGACCGTTGTGTTGTTCAAACATATCAAAAGTAAAACAAGAAGGAAAACCAGAAGAGGCAGATAAGATGAAGAAGGAGGAACAAACCTGGTGTCCTGAGAGCCAAGTTTAGTGCTCCACAGAACAGAGAGGAGTTGACTGTCATATGTTGCTCATTAGCTCACAAGAACAGTAGAGTACTTGGTTTGGTCATGTGGAAATTATAGGTAACCTTAATAAAGGTGGTCTGAGTGGGATGTCAGGGAACTAAGGCTCACATAGAAAAGATGTAGTCTATTCACTAACAATCATTCTATTGGATGGTGGTATTTGTTTGTTTTTACATAGCTATATCTTTCTCTATCTTATAAGCTCCATGAACACAGGGGCATGTTGCATAATTTCATTTGGCCTCTAGAATATACTCAGAACATAGCAGCTATTTAATCCATGGTAGCTGTATTTGAATTACATTCCCAGCACATTAGCAAGAGCCTTTCTCATATATTTCGATGTACTAGAGTAAACTAAGAATTACTTATATTTAGTGCTAGCCTTCTAAGGATCATTTAGCATCCATTTAAGATTCACCCCTGCCCCATCAACTGCCAATAATCTAATTTCCTCTTAGAATATGAACTATAACCCCTGCTTTTCCTGCCTACTTATAAGTCAAAGAAGTAGAAAAGGTCCATCATTATATGGAGCAAATAGCCACACTTCCATCTCTCCCCTTTAATATTTTCTTTGTGTGTAATCTTAATGCTGAAGCTAATCACTGACCTTCATTTTCATCCAGGGAAGAAGTATAGAATAATGCCTTTTCTCTCGGCAAGCGCTTTGAGATTGTAATTGGTTTGTGTCTTCTTGCTGTCACTCGAGGTGGAGGCACTGGAGGTACTTGGCTATCTTCGGGTGGACCTAAATAAATCTGTAGAGAAGGAACAAAGATATCCAGGAGACAATTAGCCAAAGGACTCATAGATGCATTCCAGCAGTGTGTCTGGTCAATCATATGAATACTAAACTAGATAATGGGACTGAGGAAATTCTCTTATTCCCTCTAACTACCAGCAAGTACTCAGATGCCTCCAATCATGAAGAGTACATAGCAATGACCCCTTATTGTGGAGAAGTGTGCAAAGAAAATGCAACAAAGCATCTCTGGATTTTTATACTTATTCCCAGCAAGACTTAAGGTTAAGACATCTACCTTTAAGCCTCCTCTTGAAGTATCCTCTCTCAATTGAAACATAAAGATAACTTACACTATCCATGTAGCTTGCTCACTCCAGTTTGCAGAATTCCAGTCAAAACACTCTCATAAAGGCTTTCCAACTCAACAGACCAAAACATTGACAACCCTCCCTCTACCCAACACTTCCTACTTCTTTCTTCCCTGACAATTTGCTTATTTTTTTGTTATTTTGACTTTAGCATTTCTTATCACTTTTTAAACATAACATTTCATGTCTCCTAACTAGATTATTATTGTTGTTGCTGTTACTGTTGTAGTTGTTAAGATATAGCAAGTTCTCTTATGACATTTTCATATATACTTAAGTTTTTGTTGACTCCTCCTCTTCTCCTCTCCCTCATCTCTCTGCACCTCCACCCAGGGCCAATGTCTTATCAAACACTCACATACACAGCATTCCTCTTTTCATGTTCAGACAACACATGTTCTATTACCCTCCCAGCTCCTTTCTCTCTCACACAGGCCCCTTTCCAGTTTCCTGGCATCTACACATATTTACTCCCATACAAATTCACATCTTTAAAATGTGATAGTATCTCTATATGAGAGAGAATGCAGTGTTTCTCTTTCCGAAATGGGTTGCCTTGATATCTTTTCTAATTCCATCTATTTCCCTGAAGATTTCATTTTTCTTTATGGTTAACACAACCCATTGTGTACGTGTATCTCATTTTCACTATCCATTCATCTGTTGGTGGACAACTAAGCTGGTTCCATTTCCTTGCCATTGTGTACAGAACAGCAGTAAACATGGATGTGTAAGTATCTCTGTGGAGGGTATAGAGTCCTTTGGGTAAATGCTCAGGAATTGGATAGCTGATTCATATAGTAGTTTTATTGTTAGTTTTTGTGCTGGATAGTTTTACGTCAACTTGACACAGCTATAATCATCTGAGAGTAAGGAATCTCAATTGAGAAAATGCCTCTAAAACACTTAGCAATAAGGCATTTTCTCAATTAGTGATTGATGGGGTAGGGCCCAGCCCATTGTGGGTGATACAATCCCTGGGCTGATGGTTCTGGAATCTATAAGAAAACAACCTAGACTCCCTACACATCTGTTCCAAATGTACAGCTTGATGTTCATGTAGTTCCTCTAAGAGGAAGAATGGGTGCTGTCTCGGTCTCTGTTCCCTGACATTGGCTCTCATTCTCAGCTACTTGGACTGCCTGGATGGCCTCAGTGTGAGAGCATGTGCCTAGACCTGCTGGGACTAGATTTCCTAGAGTGGGGTGATACTCAAGGGGGCTCTCTTTCTCTGAGGAAAAAGGATGGGGGCAATGGGGGAAAGGATTTTTTAGGGTGGAACTAAGAAGAGAGGAGGGAGGGGAGCTGTGATTGGGATATATAGTGAAAAAAAATAAAATAAAGCTGAATATACTATGCGTAGCAAGACAGTAATCGGTATCCCTCCATGGCCTTGGCATCAGTTCCTGTGTCTGGGTTCCCTCCCTGTGTGAGTTACTGTCCTGGCTTCCATTGATATTGAAGTGTGATATAGAAGTTTGAGACAAATAAGCCCTTCCCTTCCCATTTTGCTTTTGGTCGTGGTGTTTCATTACAACAATAGTAACCCTAACTAAGACAGCTTCTTTCTTTTCTTAAAAGAAAGCTCCACACCAATTTCCATTATGACTACACTAGACTTTAAGCTTTATAAAAGCAAGTCTATTTATTATGTTCACCATTGTCTCAGACACCCTTGACAGTGCCTAGACCTGGTGATTCAAAAATCAAATACATTATACATAAGACACACAGGGCCAAATGCCCCCACCTCCAGAAAACACCATTTCAACTACTTCATTCTAAGATATGGCAATAAGGACTTATTTTCTTTAAGTCTGACAGAAGAAGAAGGAACAAAAGAAAAGAAAACCAAATAAAAGAAACACATGAACCAATGGTTTCTAAGATATTGAGAATGTAGCAATGACAACTAGTGGTTTCTGGGAGGTGACAAAACAAACAGGGCCAGCTTTGTGGTGACTATAACATTTGTAAATGGCAGAGAACTCTGCAGACCATAGCATATGAAGACAAGCTCAAGTGGAAAACAGCAGTATCCTTTCTTAGAGGTGGAAAAGACAAGGAAATAAGAACTTAGGATGAACAACAATATGAACTAACTAGTACCCTCAGAGCTCCCAGGTACTAAAACTCTATCCAAAGAGTACACATGGTGGGACTAATGGCTCCAGCTGCATATGTATAGTAGAGGATGGCCAAGTTGGTCATCAATGGGAGGAGAGGCCCTTGGCCCTGTGAAGGTTCTATGCCCCAGTATAGGGGAATACCAGGGCCAATAAGCAGGAGAGGGTGGGGTGGTGAGCGGGGGATGGGGGAGGGAACAGGGGTTTGTTTTTGTTGTTGGTTTTTTGTTTTATGTTTTTGTTTTTGTTTTTGTTTTTGGAAGGGAAACTGGGAAAGGAGCTATCATATGACATGTAAATAAAGAAAATAGCTAATAAAATTAAAAAAAAAGAACTTATCATGGAGAATACCAGAGAGGAGAAAGTTTCCTTAGCTATGAAAAGTTTCATAATACTTAGACTGAATGCAACCCCAATAGAAGTAAGCTTTTTGAAAGAAATAAGCTTGTTTGAAGATTTCTAGGTATCAGGAAGGACTGATACATCAATGGAATGTAATAGAACATCTAAGCATAGACTAATAACTATATAGATGATTAGATTTTTTTCAGAAAGCAATTCAGTACAGTTATTTATATCTTCCTTAAAGGACTCTATTATCTTCATGAGATAGGATTTTAGGTCAGCTTCCTGGTTTTCTGAGGTGTTGATATAACCAGAGCTTGCTGTGGTGAAAGAACTGGGTTCTGATGATGCCAAAGTATATTGGCTTCTGTTGCTTATGGTCTTGTGCTTGCCTTTCACCATCTGGTTATCTCTGGTGTAACTGACCTGGGTGTCTCTGTCTGGAGCCTGCCTCCTGTGTCCCTGGGTTGCTGTGGGTCTCCTGGAAGGTCTATGACCCTAACTGCAGCAGATCTCTTCGGAGGACTCTTATGGAATGATCTGAATTATTATCTGGGTAACTATGATGAAGACAAAATCCACAGCTAAAGAACAATATCAGAAACCTACATGTTTCTACTTATAAAAAAATATAAAAATTAACCTGTGATTTTAGAAAGTGATCAGTAGCTTCGCAAGGTAGGAAACAGAGGGAAGAACCTTCAAGGAAACCAGAAGAAAGAATAGGAGACAAATATCCCCATTCACTTGAAGATGGTGATGATTTCAGAAATGTATAGATAGGTCAAAACTAAGTTATACACATAGTAAGTATGCTTTATCTTATATGAGTTATAATTCTACAGTCCTATAAAGCTGTATAAAATGTAGTATATAATCTATACATCCACCAATAGCTTTAAGTGCTTTTTTGTTTCATAAATATTTGCTTAGTAAGACTATCTCTGCATTAAGACCTTAAAATATATTTTCACTATTTTTCTAACTACTGTTTTCTTCTTTTAACTTTTAGATAACATATTCATGTCAAGGTTATTTTGTGTCATATCAGAGAGAGTATCCTAAGCTTAGCAAATAAATATAATGGGCAAATTTGAATATTATACCATTAGTATAAACCTTAAAATTAAACTAATTATGCTTTCCTAAGCAAAATACAAATGGTAGCTATTATGAAAAATAATTAAGTTAGAAGAAAAGATTCTATTAATACATATTAAGGTAAATTATAAGAAAATACAATGCATATAATAGTTAAAGAGCTAATATCAACTAATAAGAATAAGCAAGCTGCTAAAATAAAAAATAGACAAAGGCATTTAAAAAGACATAAGAAAAAGAAAGCACATAGCTCAGAAACATGAAAATTTAATAACTTCACTGGCAATCATAAAATACATATTAAAAAACTAGTACATGTTTCTCAATTAGACTAATATATCACACAGAGCTAGTAAGTAGATGGACAAAAGCCATTGTTATAAGCTTTGTTGATAGAATGATTTGTTTTAGCTGTATTTGAATTTATTGAAGCAGTGACTGTAAATGTTCTTTTGATTATAAACACTTCTAGGACTCTCACTGAGCAAAAATATCAACATAATTATATGCTGATAATTTCCATGCAACATTCTTTAAATGAAATTTTAAAAATCATATATCATAAAGATGCCTATATAAATTATGATTCATCTAGAGATAAATATTATATAACTATTAAAAAGTGATGTAGGTTCATAGGAAATAGCATGAAAGGTTTAGTAAATATTTTAAAGTAGCTAATAGAGCAGTATAAATATGGCAGCATAATTTAAATATAGTTTTATATGTGTATGTATTAATACTTACTTGCTTTTTAGTGTCATTTAACAAAGAGTATATATTTTAGGAATCTAACATGCGTGAATTCAAATCTTACCTGTATCATCTGTTACTTAGTGATCTTAGGTAAAATTATTTAACTTCTCTGGGCCTTGATATGCCAATCTGCCCAAAGACATTACACCTATATTCAAATACAATTATAATGGTCAAGTGGTAAATATAAGTACTTCTCTAGCATTAATTCCCTCCTTCCTTCCTTCCCTCCCTCACTTTCTGTCTGTCTGTCTCTCTCTTTCTCTCTCTCGCCTATCTATTTTAAGATGGAACTTCTCAACTAAGGGCAATTTTGTCTTCTAGGGCATCTTCAATGTTGCCAATGAACTATTTTGTTGTCATAATTGTAGAGGAGTAGTATGTAGCCAAGAAAGGCCAGGGTTGCTCATTCATGTAATACACGGGACAATCTCCACAACTAAGAACTACTGGCCCAAACTGCTAAAATAAAGTCAAGTTTAAAAATTTTTTTCTCTATTAAAACTAAATAATAATGGCAAATATTTATTAAGTATAGGTAGGATCCAAGAAAAATTTTACCCTGGATTGTGTTTCTGAATATACTTTGCAAAAGATTCAAAACAGTGAAGAAACAGAATACATAGTGTTAGTTGGTTTTTTGAACCAACTCTCCATCCACCCACCTACCCATCCATCAAACACTTCAGATAGCACTAAAATGAGTACAATTTCTGAAGACCTCCTCATCATTGCTACCCTCTTGTTCAGTTAGATGTAATTACAGCTGAGTACTCATAGCACACCTGAACATTTTTCCTTCATGTTTGTCCGTGCACTATATGTTTGTCATGCCTGAAGATTAAAACAGGGCATGGGCACCCCAGGACTGGAGTTACAGATGGTTTTGATCCTCCATGTGAAAGGCAGACATTCAACCTGGCTCCTCTGGAAGAGCAGTTTCTCTTCACTGCTGAGCCATCTCTCCAGCCCCAAATATTATTTACAATAATCACCACTATCCTATTTGCCAAATCCAAAGACTAATTTTTAATCCTCACTTTGACTTTTCATAAGTATTGTAACAATTACTTAATCCTTTCCTAGCAATGTCTTCCCCATTCCTTTCCACTTTCTGTTTGACTCTGAGCCCTGTCCCATGTCTTTCCCTGATTCTCAATAAATCCCAATATTGTCCAGGATTGTGAATTTGGTGCTCTTGCACTCTAATGAATGTAGATTGACCATGACAGTTCCATCCATTCTTACTTCTTACACTCCCAGACTTATCTAGTGTTTTTTATACCACTGCATCTGATACTCAGCGATGCAATGATCAGTACTCAGTGATGCCATGGCCAACCCAGAAGCATGTCAACAATCATCACCACACTTAACTCTTTTCTAACTTATTACCTAAAGCAACAGTAATATCCAAGCCAGAAATCTCTGTATTATAACATCCTCCCTCTGTCTCCCATCCTCCCTCTGTCTCCCATTTCATATCCATTTAGTCAGTAAGTTCTCCCAAATTACACCTCCTTATATCTCTCTAATCTCTTTCTTTCTTTCTTTCTTTCTTTCTTTCTTTCTTTCTTTCTTTCTTTGTTTGTTTGTTTTGTTTTGTTTTTTTTTTGAGCTCAGAGTGTCATGCCTATTCCTGATTACTATATAGTCTCCTAATCAGTCCTTCACCTTCCAGTCACTCCATTCTTAAATCCATTTACTCTGCTATTTGTAGGGTGATCTTTTTTAACTCAAATTTAACTATGCTGTTCCTCAGTTTCAAATATCTCAGTGACCCCTCCGTTTTGTGGACAAAGTTCAAATAAAAATCCTTAATTACCAGGGGGTACTCTAAAACCTGCCCACTGCTCATAGTCTCCATTTTCCTGTATGGCTCCCTTCTCCTTAGACTACCACTATGCTGAGCTATGATAGCTCTTTCTGCTCTTAGCTATTCAGTTCACTGGCTTCGGCTTTTTGCTCTCACATTCTTGTATATATCCAGGGCTTCTATGACTGGTAGACCTCAATCCTTCTTGTGGTTGAGGCTACTCACTGTGCATCCTAACACCCACCCTTTTATTCATCTTTAATAGAGGGCATTGTGTTTTAGCTGAACACCCATGCCTACATGTTTTTGCCTCTCTTGTTGTGAGGAGAGGCCATGAGACTATGGTTTCAACAGTGGAATATAGGCAAAAAAATGGTGCATACAACCCTTTGAATTGTGCTTTTACAAAGAAGCTGGATATGGTCCATTCGGCCTCTTTTCCATTTCTCTCTGGATGGAACAAAAGACAAATGGAACACTAACTAGAACTTAAGATATTTAATCCATATAATGAGGATGGTCAGATGTCCTATCCTGGACTGTCTCCTCTACTTTTCTATATAATATTAAAAAAAAAATGAACTTCTGCCTTACTTGAGCTACTGAATTTACAATGTCCCTTTGTAGAAGACTTTTAATATAGAAGTTTGCTGGTACCTCAATTACTCTACTCTTCTGACTTTGAGGATTCTCCTCATGAATTGACTGTTGGGAGAAAACTTCTGTGGCCAGGTGTGCTGGCGTACAAGTAAGCTCCCAGCATTTGAGAGGCTAAGGCAGGAGAATGAAGGGTTCAGGCCACCCTGGACCATATAGCCTCATATTTCACCCAAAGTAAAAAGACTGAAAACAAATAGGAAGATGAGAATGAATAGGAAGAGAAAGAGATGAAGGAGGTGTGGGGGGTGGAGGTGAGGATGGAGAACCCATTACCGTTTCTCCATATACTTCTACTGACTCCAGTGTACATTTTCATCATGATATCTAACCCATTACATCCCAAGTATTAGTTACAGAGTTCCCAGGCAATCTTATTCCATTCCTGACATCAGAGATTCCCAACTCATCCACGTGTAAAGGCTGGGGCCTAATGGGACACCAAACAGGAAGCTGCAGTTCAATGACAGTTGTTGCAATTAATAGATGAATCTTGGCTACCAGGCCCAATACCACATTAAACAACAGAGACTCTTTTATCATGTGTTCTTTATCCAACTGGAAAAGGAAAGAAAGAGTATCACACAGAAGCTCATGAATCTGGTTCAAGTCAGGCTCAGTTGAGTTGCCTACTTACTAGTTAGGCAACCCTAGGTAAGACATGAGGCTTCAGCTGCAAAACAAATGTAATAACTACCTCATAGAGTTGTGGCCATTGAATGAGATTATGGGCTTAAACTGTAACACTGTAGGCTATCAATATATGGTAATTGTTATAATTATTACCAACACTAGAAAGACTTTACACTCATGTTTACTTGGGTAAAGACAGAGTCAGAATGAAATTATGCAGTCAGGGGGAAAGATCAAGGGAGGAAGAAATAGTTTGGCTTGAATGATTCTGTGATACACAGAACAGAGGAAAGATATGGATTCAGGGGCTCTTCAAAGTCTCCACCACATCAAATGATCCTTTATCCCTCTCCTCATTACACAAACCATCTCCATCTCACTGACAACAGCACGTCCTTGAAGCCTGCTTTTCTTTACAAAGCAGGGCCAAGTTGACTGAGACACTGAACAGGAACCTTCAGAGACTCGTTCTACCGATATACTAGTAAGCAGGCCTCAGAGAAGGTACACAGTAAGCTTAAAGCTGTATTCTGTTTAAATGAACGAAGTCTAGAAAAGCAAAAGGGCCATATAATTCCTGTTGTGTGACCACTCTGAAATTAAAATGTGGCCTGCATAACCCCAAAGTCATCACAGATTGCAACATCCTTTCCAAAGCTGGTCTGCAGATGTAAACCATAGAGCCAAACTTTAATGTGGAAATTTTGGCAGTTCCTGTGGTAAGAAGAAATGATTTACCTCTTTCACTTCTGTAGGCCCTCCAAAGACCTCACTTTGTATATATTTTTCAGTGTTTTGGTTACTTTGGAAGACAAGGTTTTATTCTGCAGCCCAGGTTGTCCTGGAACTCATTATATGTAGCTCAGGATGGCCTTGAACTTACAGCAATCCTCTTGCCTCAGCCTCTAGAGTACTGTAATTAGTTGTTCACTGCCAGGCCCATATCTCTCTTTAATGTTTTTAACTCTTATGAACTATATAGCCTATGTATAACTCTATTGCCTTTGAAACTAGAAATGAAGCAAATGGTTACTTTGCTCATTCTACCACAGCCACTAGAGTATCTTTACTGTTCAACATGCCAAACACACCTCTGCCTCAGGGCCCATGTAATTGGGTTTCAGTATTCATATCATAGAACTGCTCTTCGCCCTACTCTAGTGACCGTGGCTCATATGCTTACTCCACTGTGATCTCTGTCAAATTTTTCCCCTGTCAAAGGCCTTCTCTCAGTATCTTATAAATATCAACCTTTATCTTGCTTTGTTTTTTTTCCAAAATGTTTACTATCATTT
>NC_045030.1:98924222-98928635 GCF_008632895.1 Mastomys coucha
GTTTCTATAATCAAGAGCCCCAAGTCTCTTGATTTACCATTGGCAGACTACGTTTAATGAGAAATCATTTTTATTTTTATTTTTATTTTCATTAGGGAAGGGTAATTAGAGAGGAAGAAGTAGAGAACACCAGCTGTCTCTGCTTAATCCCACCACTGATTTCTTGACTATCCATGAAAGGCCTTAAATCTAAGTCAGTTCTGATAAAAGACAATATACCATTTAAGGAGAAGACACAAACCCAAAACTCACAGGATATGAGGCTTTTCTACTGGGCCAATGATAAAAGATACAGATCCAAGCTCTCTTATACTTTCTCCTATAGTTGTAAAGAGAAAGTGATGGCAGTACCAGGGAAAGATAGAACAGTGGTTCTAGATATTGACTCAGAAAAGTGACTATAGTACAGTTTTGATAATATAAACTTTTCCCAAGGTCAAGTGATGGATCAGGGTTGGTTTTCATGGAAAACTCTTATACCATGTTTCTGTGTTAGGTACAGATCTAAGTACTTTGCATATATTTCCTTCTTTAGTGACTCTTCCCTATCTCTTTTTTTCTCCAAAGAAAACTTGAGTTTGAAGCACATGATTAGTCAACTACTGTGTTATGGTCAGCATGGAATTCATCTATCTATCCACCCTTTTGACAG
Source organism: Mastomys coucha (assembly GCF_008632895.1). Taxonomy (NCBI): domain Eukaryota; kingdom Metazoa; phylum Chordata; class Mammalia; order Rodentia; family Muridae; genus Mastomys; species Mastomys coucha. The sequence continues at coordinate 98,924,875 of NC_045030.1, forward strand.
TATTAAAAGAGTAGAGAATGGTTGGAAATAGAGAGGTAAATAATTACCACTAAAATTTGACAAGGCATTGGTCCCCATTTACCATTCTCTGGACTCTGGGGTCTCATGGAACTGAAACAGTAAGTGGACATTCTTAAATAACAGACAGACTAGACCAATTTGGAGAGAGGGCTGGAGAGGGAATTTGAGGCCAAGGGCTTGGCTGGGAATAAAGAGTGTGTATTTATTTTCCAAGGCCACCTGATAATAAGTAGCAAAACTGTGTTAAGAACTCAGAAGTGTCTGACTTCAAGGATAACACTTTTTCTAATATATAAGAAGGAAACATTTAAGATTTTACAAGTAATTCTTTGAATGGGAACAGGTTTTGGTAGAACATTTTCCCACCCATCAAAACCCGAAAAACCATAAAACTAATTGAACTCCCTCTGCAACTAGGTAAGAACACATAGGTTCTTGTAGTCACTGAGAGTGAATATAGAAAACCAATCTCAGAGATGGATCAGAATAGAATATGGGACCAAACTAGTGCTCATGTGTGGATACATGGTTAGCACTGAGTGAAATACCCACTGAGTTGAATGCTCAAGGCTTGGTCTAAAAGAAATCAGTATCCAAGGCTCTATTGCCCTCTGATATTAACTGTTGCCTGGGGTAGGAGGCAGATGTCCATTTCCATGGCATTCTTCTTTCTAACAGGTTCTGAGGAATAAATCTGGGTGATCACATTTGGGTTTTGAGGCACAGCCAAAAGTAAATTATCTTAACTGAGATCAGGGTTCATGATTGGCTTGCTTATGTTTGGTGATGCATTTCTCCTACTGTAGAATCTTTTCTGTCCTGTATTTGGGTGTGAAAAGGAAGTTTAATGTAAGATGGTAATTTTCCAATTGTCCAAGACTGGGATATTAAACTCAACTCTTGTCAATCTTCACAGAGCTGAACAACTATGGAGATTCAGCCCAGGTGAGGATTCTGGGTTGCATATATCAGATTGTACCAGAACAAAAGGAAAGAAAGGAAAGAAAGGGGAGAAAGTAAAGAAAGAAAAGAAAAGAAAAGAAAGAAAGAAAGAAAGAAAGAAAGAAAGAAAGAAAGAAAGAGAGGGAAAGGGAAAGGGAAAGGAAAAGGAAAAAACAACAAAAACTACCTTGACTATCTATAAATCAGAGCCATAATATTTGGCCCTGATGAATCCCAGCTTTCCACTAGCTTTCCATTTATACTCTGGCTGATACTAGATTGAGCTTTCTGAGGTCTGTTTATATTAGCAGAAACTGTATTTTGAACTGTATTTAGAAACAAAGGTGGCAATGGGGTCAAAAATAATAAGCTCTTAGCATTTGGCACAAACCACTTTAAACATCAAGTATGTCACCAAGTTTACTTGGAGTATGTACAGAACTTTGAAAATGTCACGTCTGCTGTAAACAAGAGCCAAGTTTTAAAAGAGGGCTGTCATTAAGACTGTCTTTTGACTCAGCAACACATAGACCTTAAGATATTTTTTTAGATATAATATTGTAGAATGCTATCTAGTCCTATTCATACATTGAACTTATGGGAAAACTAATATCCAAAAAGGAGATATGACTTACCCAGGGTTCCAAAACTAGTAGAAGGTAGAGTTGTGATCACAGCCAAAGTTCTAAGACTCAATATGGTACCCTTCCTCTTAAAGTATAGCATCTACTGTAGAAAATAGCTGTCACTTTCCATTGATTATATTTACTAGGTCTGTAATCCATGCTCTGATTATCCATTTCCCTGGTTGGTTGCCTTGGAATGAGAACACCAAGGAAATACAGTAAGATCCTGCTGAGAATGTTTCTGACTAGAATTGATAATTACGTGTTTTCTACTAAGAACAGATTGTTAGATATCAAGTCGAGTGCTTCTTTTGGACCAACATAGGAAGATTTAGGCTGTGGAAGTTAAGAGCTTCTTTACCACAAGGAAATGGAAGGAAATAAGCATCTAAGAACTTCTAAGGCAAGCTTATTTTACTACAATGAATTAAGAGACAGTAAAGTAAAAGGATTATAGGAGAACGTCACCACTAAGATTAAGTTTGCTTCCTGTCCATACTATAAAATACTAGTGGGAGAAGTCATGGAGATGGGCAATGTGCTACATACAAAGTACTTGACACCTTTATCGTATAGAATCCTCCTAACTCTGAGGTAGGGCTAATCATTATCCTCCTTTTTTAAAGAAGGCAAAAAAGGTTCAGGGAAATAAATTGACTTGCTCAAGACCACCCAGCTAGCAAAGGATACAATTAGGACTACCCCACAGTGCTGTCTTGTTCTAACATTACTTTTCCATTCTTTGTATTACATTCTCATTACTAGATATATTTGAAAACCCTACAGAAGTAACCTGGACACTTCCTGGTTTCTTTGTCTTAATCCAAAGAAGTAGCAGTGGCCCAAATCATCAGCCACAAAAATCTCAGAGAACAGAAATAAACCACACAATCTCTCAGTGCTTCTCTGCTGATCCCTAGCCTCTTAAACTCCTATTGGCACAACTGCCTGACTTCAGAAAGTCGGTCTGTTCCAAGTCTGGCTGCCAGAGTTGACCATCTGGCCCTCTAGCCTACTGACCCCAGTCTTACTATATTGTCTAGACTTTGACCTGAGACTTCAGAGCACTCAAAAGCAATGGCAGAGGCAGAGATAAATTCTATGAAACAATCATTTCCTACTGAGAAAAAAAATGGTCTATATGATTTTAGAAATCTTTTTAGATCTTCAAGGGCTAAAAATGTATCTCAGTGGTAGTATGCTTTTCTAGCAGTACACAGTGCAGGGCCCTGAGTTCCATGTCCAGAACATTGAACATCAACAATAAGAAAGTTAACAATACCTTTAAAATCTGATTATTTTATTTATGTGTTGCTATCTGGACATGCAAACTAGACATGAACAAAAAAGAGATTTGATTTTGATCTCCCACAACAAACGTAGAATTTCTATGTCTCATTACCTGCAAGTAAAGTGGGAGAAGACCTCAGAGTTGATGGAAGGACTCAATAGAATATTAAATATCAAAGATTTAACATATAGTAAGTCCTCATTAAATGTTATCTACTGTTTTTACTGCCAGCTAGAGAAAAGAAATGGGGAGGAGAGTGAACTGTCATCTTTTGTTGAAATTCAAGAGAACTATCAGAATGACCAGAATCGACGGAGTGACTCATAATGAGTATTTCAGGTCACTGAACGCTCGGGGCAAATATCACTCCCAAATGCACCCTGTACTTCACACACCATCTCTTCAGGTTTGGACATGCTTATTCCCCTGCAACAAGTCCTAACCTTGCTCCAAAGCCTAAGAGAACCAGACTTCTAGAGAACGTGTGAAGATACCAGTTCAACCAGGGCTGAAATCTCAAAACTGTTTTTAAAGATTCACTATGACTAATGAACACATCTGAACTTTCTTAATCTTAATAATTCTCTGTTCAAAGATAATTTTCTTCAGGTTACACTTTGATCTTAATATTCATACTTAAAGATATTTTTCTGAAGATTCATTTGGAAATGTTTGCCAAATTCTCAGCTAACTACATATTAGATTCTGAAAACGTCCTAACATGTACAAGCTAATAAAAATGTTATTTTTAATAACTTTTAGCTTAACCTTATCATTTCAGAAATTAAACACAATGAAGCACAGATCTGGCTTAATTAGATTTTCTCACCTACTCTATATACCTTTCTCTCTCTCTCTCTCTCTCTCTCTCTCTCTCTCTC
>NC_045030.1:98928886-98941052 GCF_008632895.1 Mastomys coucha
CTTGAAAAGGAGAGGGTGAGAAACATATTTTTCTGTTCTCTTGCTGCCCTCTGGTGGCAGACTCGAGTTCACAGAAGCCAGTTTTCAAAAAGAAGGAACAGACCAGCGCTGTGGTCTGTGTCCTCAGGGCTGCTACATTGGGTGTCAGAAAAATACATAAATCAAAGTTGTTTTTTTTTTAAAGGGACTCTTGTTTGCCTCCTCAAATACATCATGTTGCTACAACATCGGTGAAATTTTTTTCCTGGATAAGTTCCTATTTGGACATTTGGGAACATAGGCTGCATCTGAGTTTGTACAAACTTTGTACTCAAAACAATCCTGCTTTCTCTGGCCAGGTTACAAGAATTGCCCTCAATCATCTGCAACAAGAGCTGTATCATTCAGTATTCCTGTTCCTTTAACCATGGCTTTTAAGGACATTCATCTTTAGAGATGGTAAAACCCACTTTGACACATATTAGTAGTGGATTTCCTGATTATCTCGAAAATAATGTCTTTCCCAGAAAACTATACAAACACCATGAAGCAACATTGTGTACAACTGAAAAGCAATGACCTACTTACTAGAAAGGAAATATTGGGCTAGAGTTGTAGCTCAGTGTTACAGCAGTCATAGTGTGTGTGGTGCCCTGTGTTACATCCCCAGTACTAAAAATAACTGTAAAGAAAATGAAAGTATTGGAATACACAGATTAGCAGTACAGAGAGAACTTACCAACAGTAACAATACCTAAGTCAGTGTTGGGGATGCAAAGACAAGCTGAACTTAGCATTTCACCTAAAAATCAATAGGTCTCCATACATTGGGATGCAGCCTTATCCTGACAGAACAAAATTTGTCTGAGTTCTGCCACTTAACACACTCAGTTTCTCTGTATCTAGAAAATCAATAATATGCATCATTTCAAGTCAGAATGAGAACTAAGAGTACAGTGCACCTCACTGCACTCAGCCTGATTCCAGGGTCATTGCACAAAAATCTAAGTCTGAGGAAGCTGAACAACTGGTTTTTAGCATTAACATGGTGGGATCAGGAGCAATAAAGGAGGAACGTGCTAAGGTCTGGCTATGTGGCTGACAAAATGCGTTGTCAAAGTACGCTCAAGATAATAGATGGGCAAGGATAAAAGGCTAGCACCTGAGCTCTTTTATAAACTACCCTAGAACTGTAGGGGTGGGCTATGAGGTGCCAAAAATGAGAAGTAGGAATAAAGTTGGAGCAAGGCAGTTTCTAAAGAGCTTTATGTAAAATCAAGTGCCTGGGGCCAGAAGATCTTTAAAGTCACTTTCTAATTCTGATACTCAAATGGATCCATCACATATTCCATTTCCTTAAGTGAAATAACATTCTGTCCTCAGAACTAAATCACTAAGAACTGTCTTCATAGCTGACCTCCCTCTTTCCCTGTATTTCCCAGCAGCTCCCCTAAACACAATGTTCAGAAAACAAAATTCAACCTTCCTCTGTCAGTCCAAATTACATTTCTATAGCAGGTCCCAGCACCCTGATACATACTACTCCATGAGCTAAAGAGAGTGAGGACCTGAGACTAATGGATAGTGCTGTTCTAGGGGATTAGTGTCAGGGGACAACTTCCTTTCCCTCGTTACTTATCTGCTTTCCTAGTTACAAATTTAGAGATGTTTCAAATTATTTAAAAAAAAAAAATTAAGACAGATCTAGGAATCGACTCCTTTAAACATCATCCTGCCCAGTACATTTAAGTTTTATTTACAGACTATCTCCATGGATACCCTTAAAAAAGAGGCTGATAGAGAAACTTAAGCCCATTGTGTTTAAGCCTCTTTCTATGAAAGGGCAAGCATAAGTGGAAAAATATTACTGAAATTATAATATATGTCAACTGAAAAATAATATCCCATTAGCTGAACAACTTGGCAGGAACATATAATCCCTAGTACTTGTAGAACAGCCTCAACTCTCACATATATTATCTCTCTTAATCCCCACAACTATTCTATGTAGTTACACCTGCAGACGGTCCATAATTTCTGGAACAACCTCATACATAATTTTCTCTTTTTCAAAAAGGGCAATTTGATAAGTGTGTAATAAACTGAAAGTTCATTTTCTATGTCCACAAAGGATGTCTACCATAAAGTAAATTGTAAATCAGAAGAGACTCTTGGCTATCATGTTGCTTTTTGAAAACATAGCCAGTATATATCTTTAATATCATAGAAAGGTCAGAACCATAATCACTTAATACATATTTATAAGCTAGTAAGGTGTGACAACTTCACTCTGCTGCTGAGCATCAGTAAGTAGAAATGACCTCCTATTGTAGCTTGTGGACAACAGATAGCCAATACTTATAGTTGTTCGTCACATAATGCTACAATACAAAGTTGGGGATCTTGACCAAACATATAGTAAGACATATTTTTATAAACCCCATTGGGATTAAGTTCATTCATTCAAGAGCAGATCTTTTTGGTAAAATTAAAGTTGGCCTTTTCTCTTTAAAATTTATAAAGATAAATTTTACAGAAATTTGGGGGGGTTGATTGATAACATACTAAACATGTCATCATCATTCTTCTATCCACTCACAAATGAATAAGAACATTTGAAGAACGTAAGTCAAGACATACCGAAGCACTTCCCTGGCTTCCTTCTGCCTGGAGCTCAATTCTACATCATTTGACCACCAAACGTCAAAATTTGGATACTGAATTGGTGACTTTTGTTGCTGCAATAAAATGCCATGACCAAGGCAATTCAAAGAAAAAGATTATTCAGGTCTGTGGTCCCAGAAGAAGAGTCCACAATGGTGAGGACATGTTGTATCAGGAATGGTAGCAGAACCAGGAAGCAGCAAGATCATACTCCTATCCACTAGCAGGAAACCGAGGGAGCAGAGCAAATTACAAAAGAGGTGAGTAGGACAAAGCTTTTAACTTTCAAAACTGACCTTCCTTCAGCAAGGCTCCACTTCCTAAGCTTCAAGAACTTTCCCCAAATGGTGTCATCAACTGAGGACCAAATGTTCAAATTTCTGAACCTATGGGGGACATCTATCTTTCAAATTACCACAGATATAGTCTAACACAAATCTTCACTATGTGGATGATCCTTTGGCAAGTCTATTCTCAACTACAGCCTTGGATTTTTAATCTCTAATGACTATCCCCACCACTTAATGCAAGTACTCATTTTCAAGAACTCAGCAAAGACTCTGAAATAGCCTAGTGTACATTTGAGTTCATATTAAATATGAGTTCCCAAACTTGCTCATTTTGTGACCCTATATAAATCACTTGACTACACCTTCAATTCTCCTAATGTGAACTTAGGTGGAAAGTGTCTCTAATAATGCCTGATATATAGTAGGAATGTAATGGATAAATTAAAATCTCTACAGAGGTTTCATGTAAACAGCTTTTGTTTTTCACTGACACATGCTCAGGAAAGTAAAATATGGGTTCTACAGAGAGTCCGTGCTTCATTCATTTTGTTTTAATTAAGAAACTATGCATCCATTTTTCAGAAAGGCTGTCCTATGTGATAGTCCCATTTGAATTGTATGACATGTTTGAGTTTCTGTGTACCCTCATCGCCATTTTGGATTGTTACTATTTTTTATTTAGCTGTTCTGTTAAATATTTAATAACATCTCATTTGGGTCTTATTTGTATTTCCCTAATGGTTAGTTATCTTGAACAACTTTGAATTTCTTCCTTGCCAACTGGACATAGAGTTTATGACTTTTACCCAGTTAAATAACTAGAATGTTTGATTCTTTGTGGTTGGCTTTGAGAGTCTTTTATATATTCTAGATATGGTTCCTTTGCAACTTGTTAGCAATGTTGATAAAAATCCAATCCATTGATATTTTTTCCTTTCTGAGGTGTATTTTGGGCATCACATCAAAAACCTCTTCAAAAAGTCCAAGGGCCTGAAGACTTTCTCCTCTGCAGTTTTCCAAAACTTCATCTGCAACTGTTAATTTTGCTTCTTTTTACTCAATCCATTTTGAGTTGACTTTTGCACATGCTACAAGAATTGAAGTTCACTTTTATTACCAATATATATGCAATTTCCCACAGAATGTATTAAAAAGAATACTCTCAGCCAGGCAGTGGTGGGATTAAAGCACGCCTTTAATCCCAGGACTTGGGAGGCAGAGGCAGGCGGTTTTCTGAGTTCAAAGCCAGCCTAGTCTACAGAGTGAGTTCCAGGACAGCCAGGGCTACACAGAGAAACCCTGTCTGGAAAAAAAAAAGGAATATCCTCTGTCTTTAATAATCTTTTTGCAGTACTTGGAGAATTAACTTGGGGCCTGAGTTATATAAGACAAGTGCTCTACCACTGACCTACATCCCCAGTCACTTTTTTACCTTTGTAAAAACTAATTTATCCAAACTTTGTAGGACTATTTACACATTATTTATTTGGTTCCTCTGGTCTGTGTCTGTCCATCTGCTCACTGTACATTGTCTTAGGTTTTAAATATCATAGCTACTAATATTAATAATGAATCTGTTTGTTCCTTTTCAAAATTGTATTAGCTTTTACAGTCCCTTTTATACTCCTCTATTTAGTATAGGCCTGTCATTACCTACAAAAATATTCAGTTGAACTTGTCATTGTCTTATACAGATCGCTTTGGAAAGAAATGATATCATTACTATGCTGTGTAATCTTGAACACAGTGTGCTGCTTAGTGTACCTATATTTTCTGTGAATTCTCTTGTCAGCATTCTGTAGTTTTAGCATATAACTCCAATAAATGCATCGTTAGGCTTATATTCAAATTTCTCATTTGTTTTAAGTGGAAATAAACAGCCACTTTTTGATATAAGGTTCACTCTTATGAGTTAATTACCCCTATTAAAAGCCAAATACCTAAGACTACATAGATAAGCTATGGGTTTAAGAGAAAATCTACTAGCATTTTTCTGTGCTAAAGGAATATAACAATAAAATGACCCTAGTCAGATATCATTATAACCACAGAATAGTGCCTCATTCAACCCACATCAGAAAAGCAGAAATGGAAGTTAACGCAGAGAGCCACAACTGGACAATGTACAGAGAATAAGAGACTTTGGACTAAATTGCAGCTCTGAGAAGGAGAAGTGGACAAAAAGCCCCATCCATATCCAAGAAGCTATTTGTAATTGATACCTTCTGGGAAAGGGAAAATTAGTTTTCTCCAATGGAGTGCCACTGGGTATATGAGCCACACTCCAGGGCAGACAAATTAGCCAATCACAAAGTGAAGTATATTCTTTGTAGGCTTTTTAAAATTTTTGTTTTGGTTTACCAGTTTTTTTGTCTCCCTGGTTTCTTGTTTGATTTGAATTCATTTTTGTGTTTTGTTCTCGTTTTGAAAGAGAGAAGAAAGAAAAAGAATATGAAATTGGGTTAGTTTAGATGTGGGGATGATCTGGGAAGAGTTTGAGGAGGGGAAAATCATGAACAAGATATAGTGTACAACTAAATAAATATAAGTGTACAACTAAATAAGTATACATAATGTATACATAAATATATACATTAAATAAATAAAATTTAAATAATAAAATACAATGGCCTCTAATTTGTCTCCCTACTGATATTTCTGTCCAATATAGCTATTTTTCCTGCATCAACCAGAATAGTCCTAAGAAAAATAAGTAAAATTTTGTCATTCCCCTACTGAAAATCTAGTTTTTGTAATAATCAGAAAAGCCAAAGTCTTCCCAGTGGATTCTAAGTCCTACTACTTCCTTTGTTATCTTTTCGAACCCATCTTCCTCTATACAGAGTTTCCTATTTCCTATGTCTAAACAAAACTGGAAGAGTGTGAAGACAGACAGACGGATAGATAGATATATAGATAGATAGATAAAAGATTAATAGATATAACAATGATAAGTAATAAATAATTATGCTGTGCAACTAAATCTATTTATCAATAAATGACATGTAGTCATTAGGCCAGGGTTGAATTAATTATAGGTTATGGGCCTAATTGCCTATTTTATAAGCATTTAGTATTTAGTTTGGTAAACTCCTGTTTACATACAGTCTAGTCAGCACTGTCCTGTTGTGACAAAGTTCTGTAGCCTCCAAAGCCTAAAATGTTCACTATATGGTGTAAAAAAAAGTTAACCAACCCCTGCTTTATATTCTAAGTTCTATGCATACCTTTAAGTTCTTAACTTATAAGCTAAGTTCTATGCATACCTTTAGAAGTTTCAATTTTAACCCCAGACTGAACTTTCCTTCATCTTGCCCAAATGTTCCCACTCTATATTCCTTACAATAAAGTAGCTGCATTCACTTGGATAGGCAAATAAGAAATCTAGGCACTGGAAACCCCTGTCCCACATCTCCTACCTCTAATCACTAAGTCTTAATGCTTTTGTCTCTCTCTTCTTCTTCCCACTGCCCTAAGTCAGATTATAATTTCTTCTTCTCAGATAATAGCACTGCCCCTTCCCTCCCTTGCTCCCCCCACCCCGCCACCGTGTGTGTAAGTTGTTCTGCAAACTATAGCCTATAGAAGGCTGACTCCTTAGCACTTCGGTACTTGTAAACAATGTTTTCTTTGTAGTGGCAGGATAAAAATTTCACACATTGCAAACTCATCAACTAGGCGATCGATTGTTTTTCAGGCCTGAGTCATGTCTACCACTACTGCTCCTGTTTCCACTTCATGTTCCAATAACACATTATCAGGTCTTGGGCCTTTGTTCATAATAGGACATCTGCTTGAGGAACTTGTTTTCCTCATTTCTCTTTTTGTTCAACTTTAGAATCTGTGGTGACAAAATTTAAGTATCAGACAGACTGGATTAAGGAACTTCTAGAGATGTTATTGAGAATGAGAGAGGGAAGGTGTTATCAGAAAGGGGTTGCATGTGAGTTGAAGTGGACCACATAGGGAAGACCTACCCCTTAATGTGGGAAGAACCCATTCGTTCTGTTGCAGCCATGGAAATACAGACTACTCTCTGGGCCAGAATTTTCTTCTGATGCTTTGGACATCAGGACTGTAGGCCTACTGACATCTCCACTCCTTCTTTTACACTAGGATATCACCCACACTAGGGTGCCTTTATCTGCATCGTGTATAAGATGAGTTATACTGTTGGCCTCCCTGATTCTGAGGCCTCTGGAAATAGACTGAGTCATGCTACTTGAATCTCGAGGTCTCTAGCCCATATGTGGCCTGTGCTGCTGCTCTTCAATTCCCCTAATAGGCCTTTTCCATAGCATCTATATATGTAACATACTGGCTCTGTCTCTCTAGAAAGCTTTTATTAATTCAGTACTTATGTAGGTCTTATCAACTTCTTCACAACTTGGTAGTTACAAGGCCCCATGTATAGACCACAAACTGCAACTATACATCATGACTAACGATGCAGTAGTACACAATTAAGTACTTTGAATGTTGGTCAGAATATCTTAACACATTTTAGTTGGCATGTAATAATTATCCATATATGTGGTACAGCAATGTAATTCAATAAATATATATATATATATGCATATATAGTGCATAAGGATCAAATAGTATTTCCACTTCCTTATATATTTGTTGTTTCTTTGTAATAGAAACTCACAAATTCTTCTCTTTCAGCCTAGTTTATATGTGATAGCTACCCTATTGTGCTATAGAAGACTGGAACTCACTTCCATCTAATTGTATTTTGGTATCCATTATGTTCTGGCACTGCCTAAAGGAATAACAGTGGATGTGTGACTATCACATAGGTGGTTATAATCCTCTTTGAATTTCTAACGACAAGAATCCAAAAGCTAATACAGACAATATGTCAGAGAACACTATTTACTTCCTCACATGCATTCTCCTATTCTCTTTTAAATTCTAGCGGTGAATGTGCTGCTGCTAGAGTGTTTACTTTACATCCCTGAAACAGTGTCATATGCCTTTTATCCCAGCACTTAGGAGGCTGAGCAACTTGAAGGCCATTTTGAGCTATATAGCAAGACCATGGCTTAAAACAAACAACAACAACAATAACGAATGAATGCATGAAAGAAAAACTGAAAGGAGAGAAGAGAAGAGAAGAGGCCTACTTGCCTTTATCAGTGAATATGCCTTTATCAGTGAGATTAAATGTTAGCCAATGAAATGTATTAAAAATTACATCTAAATCCCAGATCATAACCTGGAAGGTAAGTTTTATAAACTCTCCCTGTCTTTCATTCTTTTTGACAACTAGGATGTAGATGATGAATGGCCATTGTGGAAAATCAGGATATTAGGCTTCTCAGAACACTAAGAAAGAAAGAACAAGGAAGCCTGATTATATCAAGTCACCTTAGCTGGATTATTTTACAACCAAGAAATAAACATCCCTTATATTGCTGCCATGGTATATTTATGTGTAGCATCTCAGCACCTGAGCTCATATCATACCTAATATAACTAACAAGTGACCAAACTTGGACTTGAATTGGGCTCAGACTGTATCAGCCTCCACAATCTAAACATGGTTCTTATTAAATAATGAATCTATTAATAGATGAAATGCTAAGTGTTTGATTAAATGTTAAACATCACTGTAGCCAAGTTTAGTAGTACTGGCCTGTAATACCAGATACTTGGGAGGCTAAGGAGGGAGAATCATAATTTCAAGGCCTGCCTGGGCTACAGAGTAAGTTCAAGGGTGATCTGGACATCTTGGTAAGACTCTGTCTCAAACTCAAAAGTGAAAAGGGGGCTGGAGGATAGGTCAATGGTGGAGTATTTTCTTAGCATACACAAAATCCCTAGTTTTAATCTATAGATCTTTAAAAAAAAAAAACATAACAGTGTATTACAGTGGGATTTCTTTACACTGTCAAATTGAAACAAATAATAAGACGCACAACATTGTGTCCCTGATCACAAAAATATGCAGGCTAAGTTGGAAGGATGACTAATGTTAGGCTGATCTACATGACACACTGAGTGCCAGGAGAGCCAAGCCTTTTATAACATATTTTGTTTTAAAAATCTAAAGAAAAGAAAAAGGGGAGAGAGAAAAGGAGGGATAGAAGTAGACAGATAGAAAAACATAGCTAAAAGGTACACAGGGCAGGGGTAAATAGTAAGGGAAGTAATGATTACCTTGCCAAAGTGTTCAATCAGGATTTCTACCACAATGTTCTGGAATTTGATGTTCATCATAGCAGCCACAGTGTCCTCTTGAGCTCTCATCAGGGTGGGCCCAAAGATTACCCCCATATTGGAAGGTGTCATAAGATTCTCTTTGCTGTGCTCACACACACTGCCAGAAGAAAAAAAAAACAATGGAAACAATTCATTTTTCTAGTAACTGGGACTATGCTACGTGCTAATGGAGATAAGAGACACCCAAAGGTAGGAATGGAGAGACCTACAGTATATATGGAAAAGATAAGAAAGCTGGAATAACTAGCAAGTAACACATTGCATATGAGTGGGAACTGAAGTGAGAGATTGAGAACTGGGCTAACAACCCTGAAGGAGGTTGGAGACAGATGTGGAGGTAGTATATAGGGTGTGGAGAGGCAGGAGAAAGGCCTGGGTACATGCAAGGCAAGGAGAACAGCAAAGGAGATTAAGTGTACCCAGAGATAGAGGGCTTTCTTAGCACTCCATTTTTTTCCTTAAAGAGCTACAGTGACAAAAGGGCCTACCAGTCATTCTAGTGAGGAATCTGACCATTTTAGTCCCACAGTTTAAGAAACTGAAACCTCCAAGACACAAAAAGGACCCTATGGTTGATCACCACTTGACTGTCTCCTTCATCTTATAAAACAAGATGGAAAAGTATTTTCCTGGAATCACAATTGTTGAGCCAGTGAGTAAGTAGGTTCTGCAATCTGGTTGTTAGCTCTCCACTCACTCTGCTTAAATCACTGGCTCCTAATTACTTATAGCAAAAGGCAAAAGATTTTTAAAGAGGACAGTTAAAGCCTCCTGTAATTTGCCTCCTATTTCTAACAGCTATGGATAGACCCGGTTCTACAGTTGGCTTCAGTTTGGATCCCAAAAGTGCCACTCACAAGCTGTGCAACAGGGAGTTTTAACTCCAACCTCTCTGAGCTTCAGGTTTCCAACTTGTGTAAATTGTGTCTACTTTAGAGTAGTAGAAAAGAAATGGTGGGAGATTTCTCCAGCATGGTACTACCCAATGCTCTGACCTTTCTAAGAACCACCACTATATGCACTGCTAGCCTTTGACAAGGCTTACACCAAACTTCTTAGATTAGGTTCTTCTGGCTACCATGGTTATCCCTTTCCCTTGAATGTTCCCTATCTCATATCTAAAGAATATCTATTTGTTTTTAGACATTTACTGAAGGTGACAGACATCTGTCCCCTTACAGGTGGCCACAGCTCACAGTTCTCATCTTTTTAAATGCCTTTATGGTGCTGGAAAGATGGCCTAGTGGTTAAGAGCCCTGACTGCTCCTCCAGAGGTCCTGAGTTCAATTCCCAGCAACCACATGGTGGCTCACAACCATCTGTAATGGGCTCTGATGCTCTCTTCTGGTGTGTCTGAAGACAGATACAGTGTACTTGTATGTAATAAATAAATAAATAAAAATAAAATGCCTTTATGGCTTTGTTTCCTGAATATGAAGAAAAATGATTTGAGAAGGAAAAGGCGGTATCCTGGAAGACAGCCTTCCTTCTGGGTGGGAAGAAAATAAAGGATTCTTGGTCTCCCTTTCTCCTGCTTTCTTAAAAAAAAAATCTCTTTTCAATTTTCCATTCCTTTAAAAAAAAAGAATAAAACATAATCACACCATTTCCCTCTTGCCTTTCTTCCCATTTCCTGCTTATCCCCTCTTAAATTCATCTCCTTTTCTCTTTGATTTTTCTTGTTACATATAAACATATGCATAAATTTATCAAAACAACCTGTAACCTGTTCAGTCCATTTTGTGTTGCATGTGAGTTTGGGACTGAGCACTTGGTACTGTCGTCAACTTAACTGCTACTATTGGCAAGGAGACTACATTGCAACTTTCAGTTTAATTATCTGCTGCTTCTACTAGGTGGTAAACAACTTCCAACTGTGTTCCTGGCACACAACAGTTACTAATTAATTATGTTTATAGGAACTGAACTCCACTAAAGCTCTTTTAAACTACTAGAGGCAGGCAAGAGAAAGGCATGCAGCCCTTTGGTCAGTTTGGCCGTGCGGGTGTAGAGGTTAGCATAAGAGGCTGGCTAGCTGCCCACTCAAACTACAAATACCCCAGACCCACCCAAGCCAAAGGCCCTGAGAGACTGACCCAGTGACAGGCAAGTTCTTGACACTAAGTGGGTAATTAAGGGGGACAGAATTCTTAGACCAATCTTTATAATAAAGTCTCTTAAGCCCTTAACAAAGGCCGGGTGCCATTCAGATGGTAATGAGCTGCCAGCATTCAGGCCTTTGATATTTCTGGCTGCTGATCAGTCCTTTTCAACAGTTTAAATGCCTCTGCAATTAACCTTTATTCTTTAGTGACAGAATTTGTTTAGTTATTAAAATAGAAAAAGAATCCCCAGGCTGCCACCCAGTGATCTCGAATGGTTAAACCACTAGCTAGTCCGCAGGAACCTGGACATGAGGTTTCTTCAATACCAGAGCAGTTCACTGAATGTTCATAATTGCAAAAAGAAGGGTCTTTTATTCTGAGGCCCTGGGCTGAAGCACCCTGGTTTCAGATTTGGAAAGGCAGGTGATTCAAACCTGTATTTGTTGGTATTCAAGTGTAACCATTTTTCCACTGCATCTTACTGCTGCTCCTGTAGCTCCACTTGGAAAACAGAAGCTTCTATGGGAGGATTTTAAACTGGGCTTACTTCTACTGCTCTGCAAGAGCTTCCTGCTATCCCATTTATGATATTTGCCTTTCGTGGCCTTCTAATGAAATCGGGGCATCTTTCTTTGCAAGTGTCATCTCTCCTCTTACTCTATACCATGGCACAAGAGATGGACACTAGAGCCTCACCGCATTACGCAAGGTCTCTATCATTGAGCTACAGCAAAGCCCTATACATTTTCCCATGTGGAATCATTTTTAATGCACACATTTTTTTCTTTCATTTCAGTTAAAATATTTTTATTCTTTAAGAATTTCATTAGCCGGGCGGTGGTGGTGCACTCCTTTAATTCCAGCACTTGAGAGGCAGAGACAGGCGGATTTCTGAGTTCG
>NC_045030.1:98941062-98948840 GCF_008632895.1 Mastomys coucha
AGAAAGAAAAAAGAAAAGAATTTCATACAGTGTATTTTAATTAAGATTACACACCACTGATGGTTCCAAATTCTCTGTACCCATACAACTTCATGTCCCTTTTTTGTTTAATAACCCATTTGACTCCAATTTGTATTGTTCATCTATTTCTAGGGTGTGGGAACATCAACTAGAGTAGGTAGTCCTACCAGGAACCACAACCTTAAAGAAAACCATTTCTCTCTTCCCTAGAAGTCATCAACTTTCCATAGCACCAAAGTAAGGGAGGGTCACTAATGAACCCCTTGTCCATACATGTCCCTCCATGCTAGAATGTTGGCTGATTTGATCGTGTGCAGGTAGCCATAGCTACTGTGAGTTCCTAAGTGCAGCTCTTCCATGTTTCATCATTCTCTTGTTCTGTTCTCCAACTCTTATCTTTCTGCTATGGCCCCTACATCTTGAGGAGGGAGTGGCAACGTAGATGTGAGCGGGCACTCTATAGGCATGCATCTCTGCATATTGACCAGTTGTGAGTTTCTGTATTAACTATCACCTATCAGCTAAAATGGAAGAGGAGAACTGATCACAGTGCCCTAAGTCTGTAGTCCTAGCTACTGGGGAGGTTTGGAATAAGAGAATCGTTTGAGCACAAAAGTTTGGAGCCAGCCTGCAAAATGTAACAAGACATTATATGGAGAAGTAATGAGTGATGTTCAAAATGATAAATGAAGAAAGCAGTTTGAAAATGATGATAGATACTCTGGGGGGGTACAATTTATGTGCAAAAGCACAAAATACAGAGGTTCCTTAAGATGTGTATATTTTGTGTCTCACTAATATCACTGTATCATGTTTTGTTTTATTTGCAAGGACTAGAACAAATGGCTACAACTTCAGCATCAGAATTATTGTTTAGCTAAACTGACATAGAATGACAATGACTTCTAAATATGTTTATATCCATAGACAAATACTCTCTTTCTAAGGAATAGGGGTAAAAACAGAAACCTATAACCACAAGAGCTGCTGCAAAATAGTGACAGTTAAGGGCTGATCCCTAAACAAAATATCATTATCACCCCCTCTAAGGCTCACAGACTACTAAGAAAGAGGGAGTGGAAAGAATGTAAGACAGAAGACAGGAAACAGGGGTTGTGAAATGCTATCTTCTGGGCAAGAAACAGCTATTGCAACCACAAGCTTATAACAACTGTGGATGTCTGCTAGGAGTTCGCTCAAGAATGACCTTGTCTCTGTCAGACAAAAGGGAGGGGGATCACAGGGGTCCCTATCTATCACTGATGAACTATTTGCTACTGATATATTTAGGGAGAGGATAGTCATAGTCATATCATTACTTATGCACCCACTAGTGACCCCACAAGCTTCAATGGATAGTCCCAGGCCAATGATTACACATATGGCCCTGGTTAACTACATGGTCCATAAAACAACCCAAAAAGTCATTAATCTGGGACCAGGATGTGGAGGGGGTGGGGAGATGACAGGCATAAGAAAGAAGGCAAAAGGGCATGGAAAGCATAAGTAGAATGTATTACAAACATATATAAAGTGTCAAGAACTAATTTAATTAATAAAAATTTCAGAAGAAAAGAATGAGCATTTGGAGGAGGTGGTGGTACTCTGCATTGTAAAAATCAGAAACCCTCTTCAGTGGTTTAGATATGAAGGAATAAATTGAGATAACTTGAGGAGCAAAGAGGTGATGTAAATGAGATATATCGCCCTAGAAGTACTGGCTGATCCCTTTAAACTAGCATGCATTGTCAAAACCACCATGGTAACATTCAATGATACTTCTTGCTTTATAAAATGACCTTTATCAACTCTAGTCACTACAGAAGAGGGAATGAAAAAAGTGTAAGAGCTAGAGGTGATAGGTAACTTGAAGGAGAAAGTGTCCTCCTTACATACGACAGGGCAGCTGCAAATAGGAACTCACAATGGTTGTGACATCAAGCACAAGACATGTTCAAGCCCAGGATATACCAAATCACAACATGGATAAGGGGGGTTGGAATAAAACCTCACCCCTCAATGAGAATCTGTTGGCAATTGTCAGTTGCTAGGAGATAAAGAATCCACTTTTTATAAGAGTAAGTTGAATACACTTCAGTGAAAGGCCACAGGTCCACACATATTTGAGCAGCACAAATTGGCCTTAGGGTTAAAAAGTCACAAATTTGAGTGTGTATGAAAAGAGACATGGATCTGGAAAGAGTTGGATGGCTCTTTATAAAACATATGACCAAAACACACTGCGTGAAATTCTCAAAGGAGGGAAAAACAAAATAGAGAGTATTGGAGTCTGGCAAATCAGCAAATTGTGCCACTTTAAGAGGGATGCTTTGTCTAGCCTCAGTAGGAGAGGATGCACCTAATCCTGTAGAGATTTGATGACCCAGGGTGGTGGATCTTGGGGGGGGGCACCTTCTCAGAGGTGACGGTGAGGGAGATGATGGGAAGACCAGTGGGGGACATTTGGGATTTAAATAAATAAAATAATAAATTAATAATAAAAAGTTGAAAGAAAGAAAGTGAGAAAGGAAGGAAGAAAAGAAAAAAGAAAAAAGAAGAAAAGAAAAGAAAAAAGAGAAAAGAAAAGAACGAACAAACCACTTTTCAACTCCAGCATATAAAACTTGGTGTATTCAAAGGTCAAATTGTCTCATTTCCTGAAATCAAGGAATTAATGTGAATTACTTAAAAATTAAAATTTGCGAGCTAAATCTTTTTTCCCCAAAATACTCTAAGACAAATAAAACATACTTGTACTCTGAATATCATCCTCGGGCTATTCAGTTGAGTGAGACCTCTGGTTTGCAAAGATACCTGGCAGAAGAACTGGAAGCTATTTATGTGACTTGTCAGTATCATTCAGCTTCAGGGTTCAGTGATTTGAAGAACTCGATGTACTTTGACTCTTAAATAAGGAGGCCACCTCCAATCATATCCCTAGTTCTATTACTAATGTACTATGTGGCTTTGTGCCTATCTTTCCCTATCCCTAAGAATCTGTTCTGTCATGTGTAAGGTGAAAAAGTTATTAGGTGATCGAAAGTGTATTTTAGTCTGCCAGGAAATGAATCTAAGAAAATCCTTCTCTTAAAAACAATGGGAAAGAGAGAGCCACACATTACGTGTCTCCTAAACCATCAATTATGTATATGCTCCTCATTCTAAACACACACATATAAGGTGGGGGTGGCAACTGGAATCAGAACAAAGCAAGCCTCTATACTCAACTCTTAAGTACAAGAAAAAGGGAAGTTGTAGGCAAACCTATATATTGACTATATAGTTTTATATATATATATATGTATATACACACACATATATTTTTCTATATATATAGGAATATATATATGTATATGTATATATATATATATATATATATATATATATATTTCCTCTATTGCACACCACATCAAGCCTGGGCCTCTGTGTGCTTTATAACATTACAGGTGATTTTAATATACAATAAAATTTGAGAAACAATACTATAGATCAAGCAGTAAAACCAAATCTTACTACCATGTGTTTTTCATAAAGTTTTACTTGAACACAACTTTTCTAGTCATTTAAATAGTATCTATGGTTACTCCAAAGCTATAATTATAATATAATTATATAGATAGCCTATAGATGTGACACTGGCTATCCATATAGTTAACAAAGCCTCATATATGTACTATCCAGCCAAAGTCTGCAAGAAGTTAGATGCTTGAAAAACATTCCATCAAATTGCTATGTATACATTTAAATTGGACCCTCATGTGATGAAAGAAACAACATACTTGTAAGCACTATAAATTTGAATACAGAATATTATAATTAATTTCCTTTCAGCTATTACAATTTAATTATGTATGTGCCTAGAACAGTTCTCATCATTTAAAGATAAAGATGAAGCTGAAATACTTACAAATGAAATAGAGTTCCATGGATTTATTTCAAAAATTAAACAACAGAAAGGGGGAAACTGGGGATATAGATAAAAAACGATATTCTTAATAAATGAATCTGGGTGATGGGCAGAGTTCCTTGTACTACTTCCTTCATTTAATTTTTGTATACACACACTAGAAGAGGTCTTGCATAATACAAGTTTATTCAAAAGGAAAAGCCATAACAGACAGTCAGTTCCCAAAATGACTAGTCCTTCTCCCTGCAAATGGTGCCCTCTTTTAAGGGTAGACAGCTTTTTCTTTCTCCATTAGTAGCATCTTATCTATAATTTACAGGATAGACTTCAACATAGAACAATGTCCTAGACTTCTTCAATGCCACAATTAAAACCAAACCATTACATAATGCAGCAATAAGAAAGAAAAACAATTTCCTTATCAAATCAACATATACTATTTTAAAACACTTCAATACAAAACTAAACTGAAAAGAAGTGAAACTTAATACATCATTCTCACTATGCAAATAGAGCAGCTATCAGGTTGTTGTATACAGAGAATATGATAATTATATCAAAACTATCTAATGGTAATTTTAATAAACTAGTGATTCTAAGATGCTTCCAGAATGTAGATATCAACTTAAAAAAAGAAAAGTGCCCTCAGAACCAATGAGAAAAATTTTCATAGGTTTTCTTAAGTTTGCCTGGGTATCCTCGTATATTTATAATTAAAGACTAACAAGAGAAATTTTTGTCAACATTATCTCCAGTCAACAATGAAAGCTTTGCTAATTAGCATGACAAACAATAAAAATTATTTCTCATGAACTAGAAGTGTACAAGATATAGCTATTGACTGTGAATAACACAGTCAGTCACACAGCCCTTTATGAGTAAATAGAAGGCTATAGCCACTGAATAATGTGAAGATCAATAAAGTAAATAAAGCAAAACTATGAATTTTGAGATGTGATGAAACAGAAAGTACATACTCATCATCTACTATTTGCTCTAGCTACAAATCAGTTAACTTGAATCTCTTCAGCCTTTAAAGAGATGAAAAAGGCATAAAAAGCAGGTAGGGTATGTAATAATATATCTAATATACTTAGACAAACACCTCTAAAGGGCAGTTTTTAATGTCAACTAGGAACATGTTAATATAGTCTGGAAAGGCAGAAACTGTAGAAGATGGTAAACAGAAAAGGCCAGGCATGGTGCAGAACTTTAATCCCGGAACTCAAGAGACAGAGCAAGAGGACCAAGAGTCCTTAGCCTGCCTCAGTTACATTCATGCCTACCAAGAATACCTGAGACTATCTCCAAACAGTAGGGAGGGAAGCTGAAGACTATAATCTCAAATTATTAACAAATACAGATATGTTTACATATAAACACATCAGCATAAAAGATTTAGAATAATGTGTTAGATTATCAGAGATGATTACAGAGTGGGAGAATAATGTAAGATAATTTTTGCTTTGCTTTTCTGCACTTTCTACTCTCTATAGCACTGCTTCTGAAAAGGGGTATTATTACAAAAACAAGAATCCACTAACCTAATAGCCCTGAACCTTCCAAATGGTAGTACAGGGCTAAGACTGTGAAAGTCTTACATTTTCCCCATTAGATCATGGAATTTTGCTGACTGATTCCAATTATACTACTGCATTTTCTCATTTGCCTCCAGTAAAACTTTCACAAAAGATGTTGTCAAAGCATCTGAAAGTACAGAGAAAAATGGGACTTCATTGAGTTTACAGAACAAGCTGTACAACTCCCTTTGTGACTGCTTACTGATAAACACATGTATGAATGGTACAATTAGGCATGACATTTTCTTCCATTGTAGTTTTCCACTAATGGTGAGATTGCTGGAGAGGAAACCATTATTGATCTCCTATTTCTAATTAATGAAAACTACAGGCACAAAAAAAAATAACTAGCTAACTGACAACCCCAAACTTGCAGAGGTCTACTTATTGTTGCCTATTATTAACCTAGAAAATAGACAAGAAGCAAGAATATATTACAAAGGTACATATAGAATCATCATATACACTACCAAGCAACAATTGGCAAGGATAATTACATTCATTTTAAAAGCATGTGAATTTTCTTTTTCCCCGTGTAAGTTTTCTAAACAGTACTAACCCCTTTTCTTATCTACATTGTCTAAATATATAGTTATAAAGCTTTTAAAACATGTAAAATTTTTGGATATAGTTACTGTCATGATTACTCCTGAGTAGCAGCTGTTGGAATGAGAAACACCTAGAATTGTAAAGATTAGCTCTGAGTGTTTCTGTCAGGCCATTTCCATGGAGTATTAACTAAGTACTAACAACATCCAATAGCCTTAGGACACATATGGAGGAAAGGGGAAAAAATGCACAAAGCCCACTAAACTGGCATATTTGTATTCACATTATGTCCAATCTCTCTCTCTTTCTGCCTCCCTCCTTCTCTCTCTCTCCCTCTCTGCCTCTTTCCATTTCTTAATCCTTATCACTATGATATAAGGTGTATTGTTTTGCCATGGGCATCCCCTCCCACTCTACTATGATCAAATGATAGGCCAAAAGAAATATTTTCTCCCATAGGTTCTTTTGTTCAAGTATTTTGCCACAGTGATTAAATACTAAGACAAATAATGTGGACATTTGGTCAGCCTACACTGAATGGAGCTTAAGTAATCAATATTTTGCAGCATTTGTTTTCTCTAGGTATTTTTTTCTGAAGTCTCTAGAAGTATATTGATTAATCCCTAAAATCTCAGCATTCATATTCAAAGATAAAGCAAAATATCCTAGTAGACCATAACAAAATTTTCATGTATAAGAAAATTTGTAATAATTTACCATCTACACCATACTCAAATTTTCTCAAGTGTCAAAGAAAAAAAAAGTCTTTTAAACTAAGTTTTTCACATGGATTTAAAAAGTCCATGCACTGCATTTGTTTCATAGGATCCCTACCTCTTTTTCCCATGATACTGACATTTTTTTTTTGATAAGTCCAAGCCAATAGTCTTATAGAATGTCACGTATTCTCTATATTTGTAACCTTTTGTTTCTTAGTTTGAATGTGTTACACATTTCATAGCTTATGCTTTATACTTCACACTCTTTCAAATTCAGACACATGTAGTGGCAACTTGTATCATTCTTGGTTATGCTAACAATGATTAATGATTTAAGGCAGTATCTATCAAAGAGCCACATTGTTAAGATATACATTGTCCATTTATAATTAGTAGCCTGAGACAATACCTTGAAATGACCTATTGTCACTCACTATTATTTTTGGTTTTGATCAGTACTTAAAACAGGATAACGCCACTGCAAACTAATGATTTGCTGTCATTCCCACATTCATTAACTGTTGTTCTTCTAGATGAAGGGCTTTTTCTTTCTTTACCAACTCTCACATAAGTTCCTGCTTCTTCAATGCATCATTAGCTAATATTGATGTTCAGGTTCCCCAAATGTCATTAGTATCATCATCTTCAAGCAAATTCCTTTCTTTGTGCTATAATTTACCCGAGAATCACTATGTGTTTTCCAACCCCAGATCAAGAATGGCCACTTTTCTAAGCCACTCCGTTCCCCCCTTGAAAAGAGAATAGTATTTAGAAACAAAGAACTGGGCACTAGGTGTACTCCACCCTTTTTAAAAGAAAGATTGTTTCAAGGTTGGAAAAGATAGTTTTGTTTTACTCTGAATTGTGAATTCAAAGTAAAGCGGAAAGATGTTCTCCTTTAACATAAATATTGCAAAACTCTTCTCATTTCTTTTTTTTTTATTGGCTATTTTATTTATTTACATTTCAAATGTTATCCCCTTTCCTGGCTTCCCCTCTGGA
>NC_045030.1:98948850-98962188 GCF_008632895.1 Mastomys coucha
CAGATAAGGCCATCCTCTGCTACATATGCGGATGGAGTCATGGATCCCTCCCTGTGTAGTCTTTGGTTGGTGGTTTAGTCCCTGGGAGCTCTGGGGGTACTGGCTAGTTCTTTGGTTGGTGGTTTAGTCCCTGGGAATTCTGGGGGTACTAGTTAGTTTATATTGTTGTTCTTCCTATGAGGTTGCAAACCCCTTCAGCTCCTTGGGTCCTTTCTCTAGCACCTTCACTGGGGACCCTGTGCTCAGTCCAGTGGTTAGCTGAGAGCATCTGCATCTGTATTTGTCAGGCTCTGGCAGAGCCTCTCAGGAGACAGCTACATCATGAATCTTAGTTTATGTTAAATTAGTGTATAAACACATATAAATATGTATGCACACATAGTGGTTCTTTCCTTGTAAAATATGTATTTTAGATCATATTTATGTGATTACTAATAAACCTATTGGATGATACTTAAAATGCCTTTGTGGTTCTTGTTTTTCAAGACTGTTTCATTAAGGATGAGTTAGAGGCATGTGTTAACACCTTTGTTGAAATAGCTGTGTGTGCCTCTATTATCAAGTTGATAAACATTCATCTGTTTATTCAGTATACTGTTTTAGGATTAGTAATATTTGCTTTGTTTTCATTTTATTTTTAGATTTGTACAAATTAGTATTGATTTGAAATAAAAACTAAATCAGAGGTGACTTAAAGGAATCAAATTCTTGTCCCTTAACCCTTCATGCCATTAATACCTTTCCCCGTGTATATCCATTTTCATAATTTTCATAACTTTGTTGAGGTATATCTGCTATAAAGTTCCCCATTTGAAAGGGTATTGTTCAATGGTTTAGTGATGTAACTGTCACCAATGTCTAATTCATTATCCCATAAAGGAACACCACATCCAATACCAGTGACTCCTTAATATTATACAATATTTGTCTATGCACTTATATGGTGATGGGTGATTGGTTTATTTACACCTTTGAATAACTATGGACAGTCCTGTTATAAATATCTGTAAGGTTTTGTCTGGACATCTGTTTTTATTTATCATGGGTTTATATCCAGGAAATAGAATTCCGGAGTCAATAGAACCCTATAATTAATTTTGGCAATAATTTTTGAGACAAGGTCTCTTTGTGTAGAGTTGGTTGCCCTGTAGACCAGGCCTACCTGGAACTCATAGAGATACACCTGCCTCTGCCTCCAAGTACTAGGATTAAAGGTATTTTTCAAAATCCGATTGTGATTCATTTGACAAATTTTAACATGTGTATGTATTCTTATGTTTTTAATTTTCATCTGTTAGGGAAAAAACTCTAGAATATTACATCCCTTGATTTATGACTTAAGTCTTTTGTTGTTACTTTTTTTATAGCCTAATATGTATAATGCATCCCATGGGGAAAACCTGCATAGACATACTCCTTATTCTTTTTTATGACTTCAGAATACTACATGATTGAGTATATTGTTATATACTCAACAAGTATTCACTGTTGGACATTTGTACTGTGCCCAAGTTTTATTATTAAAATTATGCTATACTGACCAAGATTGCACATATATTATTTTCTGTTTTTGGAGATATATCTTTAGAATAGAAACTAAAAAGCATGATTGGTCAAGTGTATATTAATATGCATATATGTTAAATAGTTTTGAATCCCCCTCTCTAGGAGTATACTGAACTAATATTGCAATTAATCAGAGTGCTTATTTCCCATAATCTTGAAAGAAAGTGGGAACTGAAATTTGTCAATGAATGAGTAGCTCAGTACAAGTTTAACTTATATTTTATTACTATGGTGAAACTGAGTATTAAATTCTGATACTGTTGCAGAATTTTCCCTGTCCAATTACATTAGTGCAGAGGAGGCCTGTGATTGGACAGGGAAAAGGGAGGCAGAGCTAAGGGTGGCAGAGACAGCATCTCAAGAGAGAAGCGGGGGAGGCAAAATGGGGGCAGATGTAAACCAGCATGGCTTTAGCCAGACACAGGTAGTTACGATATCATAAGGTTAGAATAATTGGTATAAAGCTTTTATCATTATCAATTGGTTCTAAAATTATTATAAAGACTGCTTTAAGATCAGCTGATTCAGGTCCTCCGAATTCTACATTAACACAATGAGGGTCAAAGAGTGACAGGACTTACATCAGATGATATAACAAATTAGAGGAAGACCAAGGAATTGAACCCACTTGCTTTCCCTAGAGCAATTTCAAATTAATGTGCAAGTGATTTCTTTGTTGATTTTTTTTCTATTTGACTAAGATTACATCAAAGTACATCTTAGAGAGAACATGTCTCTTAATATTCTTTATTATCCTATGCTACAGATACCAACAATAAACCAAATTCTATTTTTTGTCCTCCAGGCTTATTATCTATATCAACATACTATCTATAGCAACATCTACTTGCTGTAGAAGTATAAAAAAGATTAGACTGCACAAGCTGGATGAGATTTCTCAAAATACCTCATAGCTGAGGAACACCTGAGGTCCAGATAGACAGAATGGTCATAGCGCAGCCAAGAAGATCCTTAGTCTGAGATCTCACTATCACTAAATGCCTAAATTTTAGGTGTTCAGATTCTCTCTAGATATGGTTCAATACAGTACTGATGAACTTTGGGAGTGTGTAGATAGACATTTTGCTAAACATATGTTTAAGATATACTATATTTTTAAGCTTATTTACACATTACTGCTTAAAATACATGGAGATGCCTTGATTGGTACAAAACAATCAAATGAGTTAGGGACAGAACTGAAATAAGAACCCAAGTTTGATAACTTCTGAAAAGCATGCTTTATGTCTTTGTTTCAATCCAAGCGAATTAATTTTTGTTCACAAGAATTGAAACTTTTCCATGAAGCATCATCATGGAGCATGTCTTAGTTAGGGTTTCATTGCTGTGAAAAGACATCATGACCAAGGCAACTCTTTTTTTGTTTGTTTGTTTTTTCAAGACAGGGTTTCTCTGTATAGCTCTGGCTGTCCTGGAACTCACTCTGTAGACCAGGGTGGCCTCAAACTCAGAAATCTGCCTGCCTCTGCCTCCCAAGTGCTAGGATTAAAGGCATGAGCCACCACTGCCTGGCCAAGGCAACTCTTATATTGGGAATGGCTTACAGGTTCAGAGGTGCAGTTCATTATCATCAAGGTGGGTATCTTGGCTATCTCTGCAACACAGCTTGATTGGGCTCTCAGAAAACACTTCCCAGAAGATTTCATCTCAGTGATAATGGTCTCTTCTCCCCCCCTCCCACAGACAGGGTTTCTCTGTATATCCCTGGCTGTCCTGGAACTCACTCTATAGGCCAGGCTGGCTTTGAACTCAGAAATCCGCCTGCCTCTGCCTCCCAAGTGCTGGGATTAAAGGCACATGCCACTACTACCCATAATGGTCTCTTCTTAATCACCACTAATTTCTTAGCTCCAGCTACCCAGCACCAATTGTCCCAGTAGTCCTTTCTATTCTTGCCCCTAAAGCCAGAGCCACATGACCAAAGTTTCTGTGTTCTGCTGCTTGCTGGAGCTGGAACATGGCCCCCTTGTTCTATTATATCATCACCAGATTTCTGTTTTCCAATTCTTTCACTGCCTAATACTTAGCTGTCCTGGAACTTGCTCTGTAAACTGACCTTGAACTCAGACATCTGCATGGCTCTGTCCCCTGAATACTGAGATTAAAGGTGTGCATCACCATTGCCACTATTCATCAAGATCAAGATCAAAAGCCTATGTCTTCCATTTCTGGATTGTAGTTTATTCCAGATGGAAAGGCCAAATGAAAACAACAACCAGATAATAATGCCTAGATATAACTATTCCTTGTTTAATGGCAAATGCATAAACATAAGTTTAGCTGGGTAGGATCTGCCCCAAAGTCACCACTCCCTTAATATGTTTATCTTCCTGAACATAGGGCTTAACTTCATTGTACTTCCTAGTACACTTTTATTACTTGAACTATACAGGTTTTTTTCTTTCTAAGCTTGATTCACTTCATCAAAATGCTCCTCACGAGACTAAACCACAGCACAGAGTCTAGATTGGGTTGTTTTGAGACCTCCTTTGTCAATGCAATTAGTTTGATTCTCTTCACCTTAGCCTCAGGCAAACTCTATAGACAAGGGCAAAAAGCAGTCACATTCTTCAAAATAATCACATGAACAGTCTCGCTGTCACATCCTAAAATTCTTCTCTTCTGAAACTTCTAAAACCAGGCTTCCACAGCTCAAAGCACCTTCAGCAACAAAGTCTTCCATATTCCTCCTAGGATAACCCATTTAGCCACACTTAAAGCATTCTACCACTTTAGAAATCCAAAGTCCCAAAATCCACATTCCTCCTAACAAAAGCATAGTCAGGCCTATCACAGCAATACCCCAGTCCCTGGTACCAACTTCTGTCTTAGGGTTTCAGTGATGGGAAAAGACACCATCACCAATGTTGGGACAACATCTAATTGGGGATGGCTTACAGGTTCAGAGGTTCAGTCCATTATCATCAACGTGAGAAGCATGGCAGCATCTATGGTGCTGGAGGAGCCAAGAGTTCTACATCTTCATCCAAAGGAAACCAGGAGCAGACTGTTTTCAGGCAGCTATGAATAGGATCTCAAAGCCCAACCCCACAGTTGCACATTTCTTCCAACAAGGCCACACCTACTAATAGTGCCACTCCCTGGGCTAAGCATATTCAAACCACCACAGAGCATATGTATCCCTTTCTATGTCTCCTGCTGTCTACCATACCAGGCCAGGTTGACTAGAATTTTAGCATCCCTCCTTTTATCCATTTCTTTCTCCCTCCCTACTTTCCTCCCTCTATCATTCCATTCCTCTTTTTCTCCATCCCTTCTTTCTCTTTCTTCCTCCCCTCTTCCCTCTCCTACCTTACTTCCTTTTCTTCTTTCTTTTGGCAAGGCCTCACTACATAACATTTCAGTCTGTCCTCAAACTGATAATCATTCTACACTATATTTCTAAATGGTAAGACTACAGACATACACACACACACACACACACACACACACACACACACACACTGTGCCTTGCAAAACTTTGCATGTCTTAAGAGCTCACTATATGTCATATGCTTTTTCCATTTTCATTTGAATCCATGACACTCCTACTTCATAGTCATCAGGATTGTCATCATTGAGATGAACACACAGATGTTCAGAGAGACCAGCTTGCTATTAGACAGCTAAGTGAGTTGTAGAACTGGAATACAAAACTAGGCTTCTCTGACAGTAAAGTCCATGTCTGATCCTGGTACACAGCATATTTACCCTAGTGCTGACTTTCAGCTAAGACAGTTCTGGGGCCTGTTGACTCTAGTTTTCATAAATGGATGAAGGCAAAATTGACCTTGCTCAGAGAATATTCAAATGGCCCAAGAAAAAGTTGGGGGATAGTGCTCAATGGGTCAAAGGCAGTTTCTCTTTAATCATATGATATGTGTTACACCCTCAACAGAGACTCTGAAAACCCAGCAGTTACTTACTTTACCAAGTGCCTGATTAAAAGTTCCAGCATCTCCCGGTTCTTTTCTGGTAGCTTATATACTAGGGAGTGAATAGCCCCCAGACGGTAATCCAGGTTGTCAGATTCTGGCAGAGAACAAAGAGGGATGGTTTAGCTATCAGGTGACTAAATTAAGGAAACTCTCACATGTCTACACAACACACACACACACACACACACACACACACACACACACACACACACACACACCTGAATACAGGGAGAGGGAGAAGGGAGAAAGAAGGGGAAAAGAAGAGGGGACAGGGGAGAGAGGGAAAGAGAGAAGGTGTAAAAAAGATGAAGAGAGGAAACAGGTAAATAAATAGCCACAGACAGAATAAATGAGAAAAAAAATAGAAACAAAACCAAACATGGCAAGGAGAGATTAAAGAGCAAAAGAAACAAAATACAGGTCTAGAGAGACAAAGAATTAGAAAGTGGGGGGAGGGGGTAAACAAGAAGGTCTCAGAGGCAAGCAGAAATGCAGTCACAGCAGGTTGTCTCTAAAGACCCAAGCAGAGCCTCCAGTAAGAAACCTTTCAGTACCTACCACTACATGTGAGATACTAAGGCTACTCCTTCCAATGTCAATCACCTGAAGAGCCCAGAAGCATGCACCGCATGCCTTAAGTTAACCAGTTTTCTTAAAACCATGCCCCTAACATTGGTTAGAAAAATTATCTACCTCTGAAAGCTAGCAAGCAGAAATATTCTCACTTGGCATTGGGCAAGATCTAAGTTGACTTTGGGAATTTTTCCCTCAAAGCAGTTTTTCTAGCTTACTGCTATGAAGTTACTAAGAAACCAGGACAATCTCATAACCCAAATACTTACTGGCAGCAGAGACGAGCTCTTTGTGGAGCTTATAAGTCATGACAGGCTCTGAGAGATTCCTGAAATGGATGGAGATCATCACGTTTTTGGAGGAAGGATTAACTTTGGACTCAGTTCTAGAAGTAAGGCCCCACAACTTAACCTGATGACACACATTTCATGGAAGCTTTACCAGTGGAACCCAAGCTTAACAGAAAATCTGCAAAAAAATAGAGGCTGAGGCTCCTAGCAAAGGTCTCCAATTAGCTCCACAAGTGACAGAAAATGAAAACCAGTCCTGTCAATTCTCAGACAGACACACTCTAAACATGAGCATGTGCTTACAGGTTGATAGATCTGAAGAATTTCCAAGGCACTTTGGTACCTGTTCTATTTGATCCTTCCATTGATTCTATGAAGTAGAGCACGATTGAAACTACATGATGAATTATGGGATGGAGCAAAAACCTGTGAAATCACTAACCATAAAAGCAAAAGCTTAGACAAAATCATTTGATGAGATATTGTACACATTTCCATCCAGGTTTCTATAGAAAGTAGTGTACGTAACATTTCTACTTCTTAGTCCTAGAATCTCATGGTTTACTCTCTTAATCTATTAGAATCTGGCTTACCCTAAGTGCTCCAAGGAAACTGTTCCTACCAGTACTATCAGTGACTGCCTTGGTGCTGCACACAAAGGCAACTGTCATTCTTTACCTTAATTGACCTTGTTGTGGCATTTGTGTTTGTTAACAAGCCTCCCTGAGATTTACCTCTTGGATTCTACTGAATCACTTGATTTTGGTTTTTCTCTCAACCACTTTGGCCTTTCTGGGCCCTTTTCTCTGGTAACTTATCATGGTTCCTTTCTCTTTTTACAACATTAGAGGGCTGAAAAACTCAAGTAATTTTTATACTGCACGTGTCATATTTAACTGGCATTTTCGTGACAGTGCCTTTATTTTTCTACAGACAGCAGCCACATTGACCATTGACTCCTGTAAATAAGCACGTGGGCTCATCAGTCAGATCTTTCCCTTTCTCAGGGAGGAAAGTGAATAATTTTATACAGAATATACTCATTTTCATATTTTGTCCATTGGTTTGATTCTATTTCAGTGGTATCAAACACTGTACAATACAAAGATGTCATAAAACTCTGTGTTGCTCTTTTCCTAACAGTCTGCTATGTTTCCTGGAGCAGAGGGGCATCTGTTCTTGGGGACCTAAGCACCAACACAATTATTATGTCCATTCCTGCCACTGACTGGCTCAAAAAAGGTCCCTACATCTAATTTCTTAATAAACATTATTTTTTCCATGGCTAATCCAGATGTCTCTATGGTCTAACACATTCACCTTTTGCAGATTGATTCCTACTCTGTCTGTTAGCCCAAACCGGATTACTTTCTCCCTCATGATCATACACAACCAGTGAAAGAACTCTATACACAGACTCTTCATACTATTTTTGTCCCTGATATGAATTTTTATATAAACCAAAATAACAATAAATAAGCTTTGCATCTTGACTGCAGATACAATGTGATCTCATGTTCTTACTGCCACTTCCCTGCCATGAGCCAAAGTAAATTCTCCTTCCTTAAAAACTAACTTTAAATAAATCAATAGTGATGACAGGCTAGTGTATATTACAGCCCCAGCAATGCTCAACTCTTACTAAATGTGTTGCACAGTCATAGTTTTACGCTTGACCTTCCCTTCTGCTGATTAGACTTGAGCTAGAAAGGGTTTAAATTGGAGAAAGCCTTTGAAACATATCTTTAAAAATACTAACTCCTTTCAAGGAGGATATGGACAGTACGCCACTTATGATGCCACTTAGTCACCAACTACTCTCATTATCCCAAGTCTTTGGAAATCATTCATATAAGATTGCTCTCTCTTTATTAAACTATCAATGTAGTCCAAAGACAGGCCATTGAAAACAGGGATGGAGGGAGACACCCCAGGACAAGCCACATCTTAAAGGATAGATTTAAGTTTAAAAAATTACCACCTATAACCACAAACATACTTTGTTGGGGAAGCAGGAACCTCAGTTCCCCAATCTATAAAAAAAAAAAAAAAAAAAAAAAAAAAAAAAAAAAAGAGCATTGCACTGCCTGTAATTCACAAGTTTTGGGATAAAAATATCAATGAAAATGTCAATAGAAGCAATTGGCACACTGCCTAACACACAGTAAGCCCTCCAACAGCATTTCCTTTCCTTCCTTTTGGAAGATAGAGTAGACATGCTTCTTAAAAGTACATTCCTATTTATATGAAGCTAGAACTACACCGAGATGATGCTATATGGGACAGTCACTCAACAGCAATGTCATGCATGACCCAACTGTTTGGAATAATGAGATCACAAAAATTGAAAATACTTGGGTTTCAAATACTATAGGGCATAAAGAATGGTAATGAAAAAACTGAAGGGGGAACCATGTGTGCTAGCACACAAATTTAACTCCAGCTTTCCAGAGGCAGAGGCAAGTGGATCTCTGTGAGTTGGAGGCCAGCCTGTTCTACATAGGAAGTTTCAGGCAAGGCTACAAAATGAGACTCTACCTCAAAAATTTAATAGAATGTATATGTATATGTATATAGTGCTTGAAATATATGAAATACATATATACATATTCAATTATATTTTAAATAGCATATACTTATGCCAATACAAAGGACATTAATTATATTGGCACTGTATCCCCAAATCTTGCTAGTGAGCTAATATTTTTTTTACTGCTATTACTTCATTTATCTCCAACATTGTATAATTCCTTCTATAATTCCTTTTATACGGATTAAAACATGACAGCACAGTATAGTCTTCTTCTGTTTTTGAGCTATATCTAGAAGATAGTTTTAAAACATAGTGTATTTTTGAGTAACAAATCTTAGTCTTCATAAAGTATGTTTTCTAGATCTTAAGCTGATGGCACATGACTATAATTCTAGCATTCAGGAGGCTGAGCCAGGATGGTTATATCAATTTCAAGTCTAGCCTGGGATACATAGTTAGTACCTGGCTCAAAGACAAACAAACAAACAAAAAAAATCTTATATACCTTCTTAGACAAAAATCCTCTTTTATTTAGCAACCTTTTCCAACTTTCTGAACCTAAGACTCTACTCCAATTTCTATCCAGACAAATGTCACCAATGATGCAGAGCAAAAACCCAATTCAAGTAGAGCATACCTGAGGTAGAATTTTAAAGAGCTTGTGATTGTCTTAATGTCCCAGTCACTGTTCTGGAAATCGACATCCCCTGGACATTTGGGATCTAAGAGAAGAACAAAACAACAAAAAACAGTTAATCTTCTGACAAATCTTACCGGTTACCTTCTTTTTAAAATGAAGTGTATTAATTAGAATGAATTAATTAATTGAATTTTCAAGAGACCAAAAATTTGCAAAAAGAAGTCTATTCTGCTTTCAAAAATTCTCTTGCGTTTTGGCCGAGTATGTAAGAAGTTTGGAACTCATCACTTCTAAATGCCCTATGAGGAAAAAAAAATGCCGAAGGAACTGAACCAGAATTCTGCAATGGTGAAGACAACTGCCACTGCCAAACTGTGAAGACAAACAGGCTGCTACAGAGTCAGTACTTGCTGGCAGAAGCTCAAGAGTAGCAACACCATGGAAACCAGTACCAACACAGGAAAACCTAATCTGTAAATGAAAAACTTGCTAAGACCCGATATATCTGAGTTTCACAGGCAAAACTGAGTGCCCAAATCCCATTAAGGAACCCCCATGGGTTTGGGTGCTCCCTTAATTTTACATTAAGAATGCGATAAGCTTTCCAGAGTAGAAATCTAAGAGGAAAAAAAAAACCTCACAAATTCCTGTAAAGGTGGAAGAAAAGTAGCCATGTACCTAGAGCTTTGAGGCCTTAACAAAAACTATTTTACCATATTCTACTACTGCAGCTTTACCACAATCTGAATGAACTGGGTAGTTGAAAAATTATTCAGCTCCACACCCAATCTGTCTCTCCTAAGAGGGTACATCAAAAATAAACTGAGAGGCACTAGGAAAGAAAGGTCACAGGCCAGGTGTACAGTGCATTAGAAGGCAAAGAATCACAAGGGTTATGGAACACTTCCCCCTCCCATGACACCTGACCACCACATCAATCAGTTTTCTGCATACTAACAGTACCCATTCTGACTAAAAGAATGAGACAATTTACTAAGCCTCTATGGGAAACCAAAGACAGAGAAAAGTCAAAACCACAAAATTAACCTGAGCCAAACATAAAGTTTCATATTAAAGATACATGCACCTCAATTATTTTTATCCATCACATTATGTCTAGCTTTCAAAAAGTGAGAAAATACTGTTTAAGGATGCAGAAGAAATGTGGAAACCACCCTTTGATATGGATACTTTGAAATATAACCTCAGAATTTGAAACAGCTGCGATTGATATTTAAGGGCTATATAATACACAAAAGTGGACAACGTAAAAGAAGAGATGGATGGAACAGAAGATAGGTACAAAATCTAAGGAAACATAAAAACAAATGCTAAAAAAATTCAAAGCACTGTAATGGCAAGGCAGAACGCCTTTAGGAACTGAACATGGCTGAGAGAAACATCAGTGAGTCTAAAATCGAAATACAAACAAAACCAGATGAAGAGGAGAAAACAGAATCTAAAACTACGAAAGTTATCATATACCTGTGATAAGAATCACCTTGAAGAAATAAAAGATAAAAAGAAAAGATTAAAAAGAGATTTTTGGATGTGGCTCAGTAGCAGAGCATTTTTTACTGCATGTGTGAGGCCCCAGATCAGTTCCCAGTGCTGAGGGGAGGGGGGAGGAGGAATGGAAAGAAAACAAAAGAATAAAGAACAGACAAAAAAAAAAGAACTGAAAAACTAAGAATTTCCAAAAACTAATGATAAATTCCAAACCACAAATGCAGGAAGGAATCATCAGAAAAGACACACATACAGAGAGAGAGAGAGAGAGAGAGAGAGAGAGAGAGAGAGAGAGAGAGACTGGTGAGAGTGAGTGAGATACCCAGCTCCAATTACTCTAACTACAATACAATCCTTACATCAAGATGCCTGTTGCTAAATGACAATGTTCAATGAGTTAGGATATAGATTTCTAGTATTTGCAACTTATATTGTAAATCAAAGAAAACCTCTCTCTCTCTCTCTCTCTCTCTGTCTGTCTCTCTGTCTCTCTCTCCATATGTATTTGTGTGTGTGTGTCTGTGTGTCTA
The DNA here is from genome assembly GCF_008632895.1 of Mastomys coucha. NCBI lineage: Eukaryota > Metazoa > Chordata > Mammalia > Rodentia > Muridae > Mastomys > Mastomys coucha. The sequence continues at coordinate 98,960,451 of NC_045030.1, forward strand.
TAACCTACAAAAATTAAATCAAACTTTGAACAAAACAAATCTCAACCTATCAAGGCCCTACAAAAGAATACAGTTGGCTACTAGCTATTTCTACGGACTTGATTTATAGACTCAAGAAGAGATCACCTAAACAACAAGTAGGGCATAACAAATATCTATCCAGATGTCAATTTTATCTTACCTCAATCATAATGTAAAAGGTCACAACTGACAGCATAAGATGGAGAGGATATTGGGGAAAGGGAACCCTTATTCAGTGTGGAGGGATTGTAAACTGGTTCAGCCATTATGGAAATCAGTGGAAAGAATCCTCAAAAAGCCAAACATATAGCCATCATATGACTCAGCTATACCACTCCTTAGCATATAGCCCAAGGACCCAACACCCTACTCCACAGATACTTCCCCAGCCATGCTTTCTAGTCCTCTATTCACAACCACTAGGAAATGAAAACAATCTAGATGTCCTTAAACTAACAAAAAGATGGTGAAAATATGGTACATATATACTATGGATACTATTCAACTATAAATAAAAAGGAAATTTGAATGTAAATGGCTAGAACTAGAAAAGATCATACTGAGTGATATAATCCAAATCCAGAAAGACAATCATTACATATTCTCTCTCATCTGAGGTTCCTAGCTCCAAATCTTCAGAAGTGAGAACATAATCTGGAGTAATTACAGAAACCAGGAAAGTTAAAACAAAAAATACTGTTACAGGAGTGGAGCACTAGAAAGGGGAATAACAAAGTAAAAATAAGTGATATAAAGATGAAAGCAGGAGCTTTAATTAGGGAAGAGGAAAGATATAAATATGGAAGGAGCAAGGAGGGTAACAAAATAGTAAGCGTATCAGAAAAAAGTCATAAGGAATCATACTATTAACTATATATGCAATAATATCTATAACATATAAAACTCTGTTTACAAATACATACAGTTTAAATAAAAAGAAAATCATACCTGGGGTGACACTGCTCTCCCAAGAGCCATAGACCACTCAATAAAAATTCTAACACTAGGCATGAGAAGCCCTATTTTGAGTTCTCCATTAGACTCCTAAAACATTGGAGGCTATTGCTGCAGTGCTTGGTCACCACCAAAAGGTGGGAGGTAAGACCCCATTGATAAAGGCCCATGGACATCATACCCAAGGTCCTGAATTGGATATGACCTAAAAGCCTCTTCCCCAAATATGCTTTCATGGTAGAAGAAGACAATATGCAACCTTTGAAAGGAAGGAAGCAGCCAATAGTACTACCTAGGTATTATGTCTATGAACTACAACAATGACCAACATGTCAGGATACATCTAAGGATGCAATAGAAGAAAGTATGACTTGGCAGTTATCAACAGCTTTCTAAAATTTAAGACCTGTTCAGCAAGAGGGAAATCATGCCTGATACCAGAAACCTGGTCAACTGCCCATGGTTAATAAAGTCATGGATCTTGAAGGAGAACCTATAACCACCACTTTACTAGATCAACATAATCCCTAACTACAGTCTAAATATTTGGCCTCATATCCACAGATAAGTGTTGTCAGTACACCTCCCCTTATCAAGGAAATTTCTCTTTGCAACAGATGGAGACCATTGCAGAAAAACAATATCCATCAAAATTCAGGGTTATGGAACCTACTCCCAACTGACACATTGTACTTGCTGGTTTTGTGTGTCAACTTGACACAGGCTGGAGTTATCACAGAGAAGGGAGCTTCAGCTGGGGAAG
>NC_045030.1:98962566-98965980 GCF_008632895.1 Mastomys coucha
GCTAAATAAACCCTTTCCTCCCCAACTTGTTTCTTGGTCATGATGTTTGTGCAGGAATAGAAACCCTGCCTAAGACACACATCTACAATACAACTCCTGCACCTAGGGCTTAGTGATCAGTTGGGAGAGGGGGTGAAACAATTTTAAGAGCCAAACACTGGAAGTCTGTTGTGAGTTTTCATCTCCTTAAAATGTCAAGGCAGTCTCAACAACATGGATAGCTAAATAATACTCCAGGAAGGAGACACAATAGATATGCTAATGTGGGAGGGAAAGCTCCTAAGGCCTTGACTTCTAGACAAAGAACTACTAAGAAATGTTGAAAGTGAGAAGAGAACCCCAATTGTTTTCCAACACCAAAATGATCAGCCCTGAAAACATACATACATACCTGTAACATTATATGGACTAAGAAGGTTGGATTTACATTGTGTGTGTGTGTGTGTGTGTGTGTGTGTGTGTGTTTGTGTGTGTGTGTGTATGGTGTGTGTAAATATGTACATATGCATGTAACAATAATTTAAGTAAGAGGCCATTAATTTGAAAGAGAACAAGAGGTTTAATGACAGGATTATAGCAGAAAAGGATCTGGAAGGTGGATGGTGTAGTTATAATCTTCATATTTTATATTTGGTTCTACCCTAAGTCTCTAGCCATCCACCTTCCAGATCCTGGCCAGTGTTAGGCATGGGCTCCCTCTCGTGGCTTCAGCCTCAAGTTACATCAGTCATTGGTTAGCCACCCCTATAAGCTCTGAACTATCATTGCCCCAACACATTTTGCAGGCAGGACAGGTTGTAGGTTGTAGGTTTTGTGCCTGGGTTGGTGTCCCAGCCCTACCACTGATAGTCTAGCCTGATTACAGAAGATCACCAGTTCAGGCTCCATACTCTCCATTACTAAGAGTATTGGTTAGTTTTCATTGTCAACTTGATGTACGTACGTACGTGTGTGTGTGTGTGTGTGTGTGTGTGTGTGTGTGTGTGTGTGTGTAGAGAGAGAGAGAGAATTTTCAAAACTCTAGATAAGTTTGTCACTGCTTTTAGTATCTATTCTCTTGCAGTAATCTTTTTGTTATATAAAATTTAAATGGCTTAGTTTTCTCAAATTTGTGAGTGGGTATGCTCTGTGTTCTCTTATTTTTGAAGAGTCGTATTTAACAAACTTTATGGGTAAGTTTACAGAGTTCACTTATAGGTAAATTCCTTTACCCTGGATTTAAACTGGAAAGTCCTCTTTTACTGAGGAGATCTGTGGTCATCACAAAAATTCTGGAACTATCAAGTCTACTTCAGTAAACAAGTTTTTTTTTTTTTTTTTTTTTTTTTTTTGGATTTGTCTTTTATTTTCTAGCCAAGATTGCATTATGTCACCCTGGCTACCCTAGACCTCTCTATGCAGACTAGGCTGACCTCAAAACTCAGAGATCTGCCTGCATCTGATTCCCAGGTGCTGAGATTAGAGGTGTGCATCCCAATGTCTGGCTAACAACAAGATATTTCAATATTCTTTGAAGTCAGAACTTATCTCCCACATATACCCTAACTGTAAGGAAGGCAAATGAATCAACTCTGGCCATCAGGAGAAACATTTAAAAATTATATGCTAACTATTTATGGTAATGTCTATGGTAGAATAGGAAGCATCTCAGAAGGATGCTCTAGAGCAAGGATTTCAACCATGGTCAGTGATAAAGGTAGATAACCGAATGTGCTTAGGGTGTGGGGGATCATAAAACCATAGCAAGGAACAACAAAAGAAAGTGAAATTTCTTCAACTAAGGAAAATATGAACAAAAGCCTACCCAGAGATGAGACAACATGGCTCAGTGAGGATATAGTCACTAGCAGAAAGAATAAAAGATAAGCTGTTGGCAGGGTCACACTGAGAGTATCTGAAAAGAAAATGCTGGCAGTTGAATTACCTTTTATCTTTAGACATTGGAAAGTAATCAATAAATTCTAGGCATAAAAAATTGTACAGCATGAGAACATGGCCCTGGACAAAGTTATAACAAGACACACTTGCTTAATATGAATTCATTTTATGAACATTTCAGTGTATTACAAGGTTTTGTATTAGAGGCAAACAACCTGTTAATATAGCATCATAACCAGACTTGATAAAAGTCTTAGCATATCAGAATCTGATTATTTCCCCATGTAACATATTACATGGTCTATCACAACCAAGACTAGAGGAACTGAGTGTATCTCAGGTACCTCTGCTAGAAGAGTTTTAGAAGCTTGAGCCTTCTTTATTCTGTATTCTATCACATACACAATTCCTCTTTGCTAATTTTGGGTTGTCTTTTGACCACAATAAATCATAGCCATGCATGACTATAGTCTGTCTTGCCAGTTTCTCTACTTACCAAACCTGGAGGTAGATTTGGTGACCTTCAAGGCATATGAGAGACATATTTTTGGGACTTGGTGAAGAAGACCTACAATTTCCTTTTTAAACTTTTGAAATTTCAACTGACTAGGCATGTTATAGCATAGGCAATGATGACTCAGTGTAATGTATTAAATTCGACACTGAAGTGACAAAGACATAGGAATTTGAATATGAAGAAAGTTTGCACAGATATATAGAGACATTTAAGTTATTAAAAGGAATACCAAGTTAGCATCTAAGTGTTTGGATTTATGAAATAATAAAATGGAATCATTAGGAAATCAAAAATCAAATTATAATTAAAGAAGAAAAATGGTAGAACTCCAAGTTAATTGAACACAAACTCAGAATTCTGAAAGTTTCAGTCTCTCACTGTAGTACCTAAACTACATTAAAACTGGTCTGACATCCCCCTAGAAACTACAATAAAATTATGTCTATTGAAAAGAATAACATCATTTTTTTCTCTTGGGTGAGTTTCTGAGACTGGCGCAGCCAGCCGGGAGGCACAGGCCCCACAACTCCCAGGAGAGCCGCAGGACGGCAGGGACAGGATCTTCTCAGCTTCCAAGTGACGGAGGAGGATCAGTGTCCTTCTCTGCCCCTTCCCTGCAAGTGGAGGGCCTACCTCCAGAGAGCACTTTAAGCCAGAGACTCGGGCGAGATCCGCCATTTTCTCTCGGGTGAGTTTCTGAGACCTGAGCAGCCAGCAGGGAGGCACAGGCCCACGACTCCCAGGGAAGCCAAAGGGTGGCAGGGACAGGATCCTCTCAGCTTCCGAGTGACAGAGGAGGATCAGAGTCCTTCTCTGCCCCTTCCCTGCAAGTGGAGGGCCTACCTCCAGGGAACGCCTTAAGCCAGAGACTGGGGCGAGAGCCGCCATTTCCTCTCTGGTGAGTTTCTAAGACCAGAGCAGCCAGCTTGGAGGAACAGACCCCACGAGTCGCAGGGGACTTACAGGGCGGCAGGGACAGGACAAGCTCTAGCCAGAGACACTAAGAACATCTAACACCA
>NC_045030.1:98965991-98967027 GCF_008632895.1 Mastomys coucha
TTTTGGAGGGGAAACTGGGAATGGAGAAATTTACATGTAAATAAATATCTAAAAAAAAAAGAAAAGAATAACATCATTATTGACACATTTATTCAGTACATATTAGGTAGTTATTCTGTTCCAAGGACTGTTTCAAGGACCTAGGAATATACAGTAAATAAAATAAAATCTCTACCCTCTGGAGGTTCAATATATGAATCATTCCATAACTCATAACTAAGTGGGGTCAAGGTCAACAGAAAAGCATGAAAACCTTGATCTTGGCATAAGACACACAACGAATGTGGAACATCATATTTATTAGAAGGCACAATGCTTTCCAGGGTTTCTAACATAGTGCTGAGATAGCCAGCGGCAAATCTGAGAACAGGCTTCCATGATAAATAGAAGTGGTCAATTGGATTATGAAATAATTGGATCTAATCAGAACAAGCTGAGTCTGTATATGAGTCTATGAATCCACAAGAGGATAAAAAACTTAATGTAAGTATGATAGAAAACAAGGTCATAAAGAAGTAACTGTAATGTGTATATATTGTCAAGAAGTTATGCAATGATTTTACAAAGGGAAGTAAGTGCATAAAGGTTGATGAAAACCAGCTTACATCTTGGTTAGAATCCAGATCACTCATGCTGAACTGCTAGTGTATTAATAGCCTCCAGTTACATGTGGAATAGATTCCAACCTGTTGACATAAAGACACTCATTTTCTACCACAGAGAATACTTCCTTCCATAAATAGCAAGGTGGTAAAGATGGCATCTGAGTCAGACTCAACCTATAGACATTTTGTTTGACTTATGATAGGTGTCTTATTAACCTGTAAAACATTTCAAAAAACTTACAAAAGAACCATGTGCTAATCATAACTTCATAACCAATTTCTCCCAGACCGTTATATAAAAAGTAAAATACTATAATTGATGCAGTCTAGGTAACAATTCCTTTCTACTCAGAGACAATCACTATCAAAAGTTAATAGGATTCAGTATTTATCATTCATGTGATGCACTACATACACCCACACCCACACCC
>NC_045030.1:98967038-98970816 GCF_008632895.1 Mastomys coucha
ACACACACTTTTGTTTATTTCAAGTCTTTAAACTCTACCCAAATGGTAATAAAATGTATGAATCTTTCTAAAATTTTCTTTCATTAGTCAAATTATGTTTCTGAGATTTATACATGTTTTGATATTTCTTACTTAAGTTCAGGGTTGGCAAATTACCACCCTTGAGCTAAGAATCAATTTGATTAAGCTTCATGGCTATCTAAAAATTAATGTCTTCTATAAATCCAATTCTTGTTGCACTTTCCTGGAAACAGAGATCTCTGAGCAACTTTTTATCTAAATGAGCTCCTATGCTGCTGACTTGAGCAACACCCCTCAGTAAGGCAATCCAAACACCTATTCTCTTCACTCCTGCTAATAATGAAGAAAGGACTGGGGCTATGACTGTAGCTTTAATGAAGAGGGAGATTTTAAAGCTTTCCAGAAGATACTCTATGGAAAGGAGGACAGGGAAGTCATTGACTCAAAATGCCAGTGATGGAAGAGAAGGTCTAGAAATGAGATTTAGAATGGTAATATAGAACAAGACTGGAATTCTGTCATTTGCAGGGAAATGGGTGGAACTTTAGGTCATGTTAAGTAGAATAAGTAACAGTTAAATATGTTTTCTCGTATATGTGTAAAGAGAGGGGAAACGAGAAGGTAATGGGGGAAAACAAAACAATATATGTTCCCTCTTATATGCAGAAAAAATAAATATGCAAAAAAATCTATTTGACAGGAAGAACAAGTAACAGTGGGAGGGACAAAGAGAAAAAGAAGCAGTAATGGGGAATAAAATGATATGCATGCATGAAAGCATCCTAATGAAACTCATTATTTGGAAAGCCAACTGTTCTAGTGTGCTTTTTATTTGTATGATGAAACACCCTGACCAAAAGCAACTTTAGGGGGAAAGAGTTTATTTGACTTGCACTTCCAAGCAATAGTTCCTCACTGAGGACATGAACTGAATGAAGCAAGTGTGGAAGCAGAAACCATAGAGGAATGCTGCTTATTAACTTACTTACTCTACTTTATGCTTAGGTACCTTTCTTGTACAGCCTAGTCCCACCTGCCTAGGAATAGTGCCTGCCACAGTGGGCTGGGCCCTACAAATAGAGTAGCAATCAAGAAAATGCCCCACAGACATGCCTTCAGACCAGTCTTCTCCAGGCTCTGCCTCAGTTAAGTTTCCCCAGTTTGTGTCAATTTGACAACAAAAACCAACCAGTACACTAACTGTAACTACGTAATTGAAAAAATGGAAGAAGAGACACAGAATGTTAATGATACCCAATACAGATGAGAAAGGAAGAATTAGCCACTGACTTGTATACCATCCCACATCTGGTCTATTCTTCTTGTCCACATTGTCTATAACTGTGTTTAGGATACTGGTTATTGGGACCCATTTTATTTGAGCAGAAAGGACACTGAATTTTTACTTGAGATTTTAGCTTATCAGTTTGTCACGTTTCCCAGTGCTGCTAATAGAAATCAAATGATTATAAAACTTAACCATGCATGCCCTATTTACCCCTGCTTAGCCTGGTTAGAGGCCAAGTCCAAAGTTTTTTCCAGCAAGTAAGAGATTCATCAGTAATAATCCAATATAAGGAGGAAAATGAAAATTAAATGACCTTGGCTCCCTGATAAAATGAATGAAAAAGGTAAATTCATTTAGATCTGCATTATATAATATAGACATTACAAAATAATTTGTTATAAGGGGCACCTTATTCTTTTTTGTTTGTTTATTTGCTTTTTTGTTTTCTGAGACAGGGTTTCTCTGTGTAACAGTCCTGGCTGTCCTGGAACTCTCTTTGTTTTCCAGGCTAGCCTTGAACTCACAGAGATCTTTGCCTCCTGAGTGCTGGGAATAAAGGTGTGCACTACCACTGCCCAGGTCAGGAGCACCTCATTCTTAAGAATTTCCTTAGCTGAGATAAAACTTTCAAAGGAATACACAGTATGAGGAATACACAGTAATATACAGAAATGTAGAGCTAATATCTACTGTACACAGTAGGAATAATGTTTAGATCACCTGATACTTTGTATAGGCTTCCTGTATTTCTTTAAAAATCCTAATAAATTAGGAATATACTACAGCTTATACAATAATCATATCTAAATGAATACAATCATGAATTCAAATTTTTAATATTTCTAAAAGTGATTTGAATACTTTTATAGAGGAAAATTTGTAGTGAAACAATTACATGTCTCAAACACTAAGCACAATGAGGCCCTGCAGCTAAAACTCAGAAATACTATTGTGAAGAATAACAAAGCCATAGTTGAGAACTGTACTCTAAAGGCTCTTCCAAAATCACCCCAGTAAATAACTCCTCACACCTGCAGCTTCAGACTTAAAATTCATACAATTTCAATAATTGATTCAGCAAAAAAATCACTTACATATATTAACCTTTCCAAATCCCTTGTAAATAGTCAAAATAACTATGATTATATTTTGAGTGGCAGGCTTTAATGAACATGGTTCAATCCAATTTATGAGATGTTTGCCAAGGTTTTAACCAGTGTGCATTAAATTAACAATCAGGTACACTGTTCACAGTAGTATGAAGCCATTAACCTGAGGGTTCAGAGTTTCCTACCAATGTGATTTTTCGTACGCTAATATTCTTTCATATATATCCCACCTCTTAACTTTATCATGAAAAGTGTAAACATGGGGAATGGATTAAAAAATATGGTAATGGATAATATGCAAATAAAAAGATGATCAAAATCATGAACACACTTCCATTCACAAAAGCTTCAAATAAAAGAAAGTATCTAGGAATAAACTGTACTAAGGATGTGAATGTCCTCTATAATGAAAACTTTAGATCTCTAAAGCAAGAGATTAAGGCATGAAAAGATGAAAATCCATGCATATTAGTAAAATTAATATTATGAAAGTGACCATTGTACCAAAAGCAATTTATAGATTTAATGACATTCCAACCACAATACTAACAACATTCTTTAAAGAAATATGGGGGAAAAAATCTCCTAAAATTCGCATACAATCATGAAGGGCCTCAGACAGCCAAAGCAATCTCAAGTAACAAAGACAATAATCCTAGAAGGACTGCCATTCCAGATTTCCAAAAACATGATAAAGCTATGGTATTAAAATAGTATGAGACTGGCATAAAATCAGATATGTAGACCAATAGAAGAAAGGTAGGACATATAACTACAGACATCTGGTACTTAGCAAAGATACCCAAAACAATCACAGGAGAAAAGACAACATCTTCAACAAATGGTGCTGGGAAAAATTAATGTCTACATAGAAAAGAATAAAATTAGACCTGTGTCTATCACACACACACAATCAACTCCAAGTGGATCAAACACCTCAATATGAAACCTGAAACACTGAAATTGTTAAGGAAAAATAGGTTGTATACTACAAGACATAGGTTTAGGAAAGATTTTCTGAATAGAACCCATTTGCTCAGGAATGAAGGCCAATGATTGACAATTGGGGCCTTCTAAAACTAAAATGATTCTGCACAGCTAAGGAAACAATCATTCAAGAAAAAAGGAAGCCAGGGGGATGGGAAAGAATCTTTGCCAGCTATACATCTGACTGAAGAGTAATATACAGAATCTACTAAAAAAAAATCAACAAATGAGGAGTCAAGAAACCAAATAACCCAATTAAGAGTAGGCTATAAGCCGGGCGGTGGTGGCGCATGCCTTTAATCCCAGCACTGGGGAGGCAGAGGCAGAGGCAGGCAGATTTCTGAGTTCGAGGCCACCCTGGTCTACAGAGTGA
>NC_045030.1:98970826-98979193 GCF_008632895.1 Mastomys coucha
GAAAACATTTCTCACACATGAGGATAGAATCCAGAAAATTAGTTAACACATAAAATTGTTCACCTACTATACAAAATCATTAGCAAGTCATTTTAAAAAGCAAAATACAAAGTTAACATTCAATTCCTAGATACATGGTGAAAGGGGGAAGGATAGCTAAATAGGTAATAATGCTTGCTGCAAAAGCATGAAAATCTAAGTTCAACCCCCCGAACCCACATAAAAACCCAGATATAAACATATGTTTCCTATAACCCCAGAACTATGGGAAGTAGACACACAGGTGGATTTCTGGACTGTGTCTGACAGCTTAGCTCCAGGTATAGTGTGAATAAGGGAGGGCTATAGAGAAGGACATCAGCTCTTCTGAGACCCATTTGCACACTCACACAAATGTAAACATATGTCTCACCCATATACCACATAATACAATAATGGAATGTTATAGGAAGTAAAAACTAGGATGCCAGTGACTACATGCATTCATGTTTACAATAGCACTAGTCACAAGCACTGAAGGGAATTTTAATCAGCTCAAGTGTTCATCATGGACATATGTATTAATGTAAAAACACAACTTTCACCTCAAAAGAAAGAATAGTGACCATGGACCAAGAATACAGACTTTGGGTTACCTTAACTATCAAGTTACAACATGGTAGCAGTTTTATAAGGTTATTGTTAATAATAAGGTTATTGTTAATAATACAACAGAGAAAGTCATAAATCTTCACAGTTTTAAATATACTGGAGGAAGCATCAGGTGGGTGCATTATATCAAACAAGGGAAATCTTTTACAGGTTTCAGATGCTATCTGGTCATATTCTTAGCTTTTGAATTGGTGGAAGTTAACAGTCTGCTAAGAATACAGTTTAAAGGTTTTGGTAGTCACAAAGATATTAGGTTGAATATAGGGGTGTATAATGAATGACTTTCAAAGGAACTAAAAATAGCCTAAGGTAATTTGGCTTTTGTCTGCAACATTTTAATTCTCCATGATTATGAAGTTCAGTCATTTGGCCTTGTAGAATTTTCACAGTATACCCAGATATTATTAGATCAGTCATAAAACATGAAATGCTGAGAATGTTTATAAGTAGATGAAATTTATAAGCAATATTCAAAGTGAACTACTTATAAAGTACCAACTATTACATAATTATGTCTACATAAATCATCAAAATCTAGAACACTGAAAAAGACAAACCCACAAAGGCAGAAATAGGGCAAGCTTTGTAGCTTATATCCATATTCCTAGCACTTGGTTGGCTGAGGCAGGAGAACTGTCATGAATCCAAGGCAAGCCTGGACTACATAGTAAAACCCTGCCTAAAAACAATAAAAAAAAGGCACTGAAAAACAAACAAGTGGTTCTTGTGGAAAGGGAATGAGTGAACTGTTCAACTGGTATGGCACTTACTTTCAAGAACAATGAAAAGGTTTTGAAATTAGAAGTTGTGGTTGTATACCATTGATGTAATACTAATCACTACTCAACTGCTTATTTAAAAATGATGTTATATGAAGTGCTACTCAACTACCTATTATAAACATGTGAATTTTATTTCACATAAGAGAAAGAATTCAATGTTAAAACATGGTAGTCATTTTATAATTATTTTAAAGAGATTAAGTCTAGACATAATGGTAATAGTTACTACAAGTATAACTTAAAATTTCATTAAGAGTTTACTATTAAAAGTAAATTGGGGCCTAGAGGACCCTGAGCTAGAACTGAACTAATATGCTCTCCCCCGTGGACTAGTTTTCATGGTACCAGAAGGTACTCACAAGCTTCCAAAGAGGGAACCAACTAAATAAACCACAGAAATGACCAGCACAGCACAATAACTCTAAGAGTGCAACAGTGGCACACATACCTCAGCAGTAACCAACAGTTCTCTAATGGACTTAAGCCCCACTTAACAATAAGGAAATCATGCCCAGTACTGGAAACCTGAAGCAAGTGATGTCATGAATCCCGGAGGAGAATCTAAAACCACCACTTTACTAAACCAATAATCCCTAACTACATTTTAGATACTTGTCATTATACCCACAAATAAGTGTTAAGTCTCACCCATCAGCAAAGAAATTTCTATTCTCAACATTACAGAATACCACAGCCAATTAAAATGCAGTTTTTGGGCTCCAGTCCCAATGGATTCATCTACAACCACAAATCCTGTACCTAAGGCTCAAGGATCATTGTGGAAAGGGTAAAAAAAAACAAGTTTTAAAAGCCAGAGGATCAGAAAGTTTGTTGTGAGATTGTGTCACCTGGCAATGTCAGAAGATACAGCTAAAAAGTTTTACCAATCTGAGTACTAAACATGAACCGAACAAGGACAACACAGGCATGTTAAAGTGCACAGGGGGGAAATCATAAGGTCTCAACCCTAGACAAAAATGTACAGGCAAATAAGGAACACTGAGAGCAGAAAAAAACAAAAACAGTCTTCCACAGAGAAGAGCACACAAACTGGCTATTCAATAGCAATTGGTCAGCTCTGGAAACAAATATATGAGTGGCCCTATACAGGCTGAACAGGTTATATTTAGGAAAAAAATGCATATGCATAGAACAATTAATAAACAATAATACATTTGAAAGAGAGTAAAGTGAGTTATTTGGAAGGGATTGGAGGGAAGAAAGGGAAGGGAGAAATGTAATTTTACTACAATCTCAAAAATAAAAGAAGTATTATCAAAAAGTAAATTGTTAAGCAGCAAAAGTTTGTTCATTTGCTAAATATGAGGACAATATAACAAGTGAGCCTTCACCAGGGAGTTCCAAAGAAGAGTCTAGAGGAACTAGAACTAGATTAGTTCACTTCCAGCTAGAGTGGATGCAAAGTATAAATAGACTGATGAGTGGATTTTAACTTGTCAAGTATTGATTGATGAAATGGATTCATACAGTTAAATTTGGTATATCAGCTAAGTTAAAAAAACTACAATATTGAAGGAATGGTTATAAGTCTAAAGCACTTTTAAACTAATTTTTTTCTAAGCCACTACTTCAGGGTGAACTCAAAAGTTGACAATATGAAAAGAATTCGAAGTTGTAAAAGTTTGTTTTTAGTCCTATAATTTCAAATTTCCATGAAAGTTAAGAAAAATCCAAAGAAGTCTTACTGTGCCCTTTAACATGATGCAGAAATTATATAAATTTTCTTCATTTTCTCTGTTCACTACATATGTGCATTTGAATATACACAATTACTTCTATTATTTTGCATTTTCTTTCAGACAGCCTTATGTATGTGAGGTTTGCCTATATAAGCAATAACCTCAAGATTATGGCCCTCCTTTCTCAGATTCTCAAATTCTAGGATGACAAGAATATGCTACCATATCCAGAACACATATTTTTTTCTTAGTATATATTTTAGATATTATCACTTTCCCATAAATATTTTAGTGTTCATTTCTTAGAAAAAATTATTCTTTTATATAATAGAAGCATTAAAATGAGAAAAACTTATTTTAATCTGATATAATTAATACTAACGTCCACTGTCTACATTCAATGTGCTATTATTCTTCACTAACATACCCCTTATACTTCCTTCTCTCATCTCCGTGTTCAATGTCCACCTCAGTATTATGCAGGTGCATCATAACACTCGCTAGTTAATATTTTTACATTGTTAGAAAGCATATTGAAATTCAAGTCTCTCTTTCTCTCTCTGAATATATACGCACTATTTTAACCACTGTTCTACTTTGACGAGACATGATGATCACAATAACTCTTAGAAAGGAAAGCATCAGGAATCAATCTACCTCAAAATCCAGCTATACTCTTCCTGAGCATATATCCAAAGGATATTCTACCATCCCCCAAAGAAACTTGCTCAACTGTGTCAACAGTAGCTTCTTTATTTATAATAGCCAGAAACTGGAAACAGTATAGATGTCTCTGAACTGAATGGTGGACTAAGAAGATGTGGTATATTTATACAATGGAGTATCATTCAGCTAATAAAAAACAGCATTATGAAATTTGCAGGAAAATGGATAGAACTATATTTTAAAAATCCTGAGTGAAGTAACTCAGACCCAGAAAGACAAACATGGTATGTACTCGTTTATAAGTGGAGATTAGCTGTAAAGTATAGGATAATCATAGTATAATCTATAGACTCAAAAAGGCTAAGTAACAAGGAGGGCTCAGGAGGAGACTTCTGCATCTTCCTGGGAAGGGGAAATAGAATAGATTTTGTGGTGGACTGTGGGTGGGTGGGGTGAGACCAGGAGGAATCAGGTGAGGGGAGGGATGAAGGGAGAGAGTACTGAGATAGACTACTGAAATTAGGGAGCATTGGGAGGTGATGTTGAAACCTAGTGCACTGAAAACTCCCTGGAATTACAAGGATAAACCTAGCAAAGACTTGTAGTAATATGGGATATGGAGCCTGAACCAACCATTTTCTACAACCAGGCAACTTCCAGTCATGGGACTGGGACACCAACCCAGCCACAAACCTTCTACCTACTATTAGTTCTGCCTGCAAGATGTACTGGGGTAAAGGTGGCACAGAACTTCTGGGAGTGGCCAACCAATGACTGATGCAACTTGAGGCCTATGCAATGAGAGGGAGCCTGTGCCCAACACTTCCTAAATAGTCAGAAACCAAAAGCTGGATAGTCCTGAGATCTAGGACAGAACCAAACATAACTTGCACAGTAAATGTCAATGAAATGATTTCTAATGATATTCTGTTATACCCATAGATTGGTATCTAGCCCAGTTGTCATCAGAGAGATTTCATCCAGCAACTGATAGAAGCAGAGGCAGAGACCCACAAATACTCAGAGGAGCTTGAGGAATCCTGCAGAAGATGGGGAGAAAGGATTGTAAGAGCCAGAAGAGTCAAGGACAAAGGAGAACAAAGCCCATGGACCACAGAATCAATTAATTGGGGCTCATAAGGGCTCACAGAGACTGAAGCAACAATCATGGAGCCTGTATGGGTCTGACATAGGTCCTCTGCATGTGTGTGTGTGTGTGTGTGTGTGTGTGTGTGTGTGTGTGTGTATTATGTATGTATGTATGTTATGGTTGTGTAGCTTGGTGTTCTTGTGGGACTCCTAACAGTGGGAGTGGAGGGTGTCCTTGACACTTTTTCCTGCACTTGGGACCCTTTTCATCCTACTAGGTTCCTTGTCCAGTCTTGATGTGAGTGTTTGTACCTAATCTTATTGTAACTTGTTATGCTGTGTTCAGTTGAGGCTTGTTTTTCTCGGAAGGATAAAATAGAGGAGGAATGATATGGGAGAAAGGGGAGGTCATAGTTTGGGGGATATGAGAGAAGTAGAGGGATGGAACGTGCTGTCAGTATGTAATATGTGAAAGAAAAATAAATAAATAAATAAATAAATAAATAAATAAATAAATAAATAAATGGAAAATATTTCATTGGGGCTTGCTTATAGTTCAGAGGTTTAGTCACCACGGCAGGAAGCATGGCAGCATACAGGCAGACACTGTAGTGGAGAAGTAGCTGAGAGTTCTGTATCCAGAACCACAGGCAGCAAGAAGAAAAAGACTCTGGGCCTGGCATGGCCTTCTGGAACCTCAAAGCCTACCCCCAGTGACACACTTGCTCCACACCAAGGCCACGCCTACTGCTCAGTAAGGCCATCTCTCCTAATTCCTGTCAAATAATGGCACTCCCTGATGACCAAATGCATGAGCCTATGTGGGCCATTCTTATTCAAACACTACATGCATGGACACAAACATATCTAAGATTGTAATTGACAGGATTTAAGTGTATTTGTTAAAGTTGGAAGCCGGGCAGTGGTGACACACGCCTATAATCCCAGCATTTAGGAGGCAGAGGCAGGAGGATTTCTGAGTTCAAGGCCAGCCTGGTCTACAGAGTGAGTTCCAGGACAGCCAGGGCTATACAGAGAAACCTTGTCTCAAAAAAACAAAAACAAAAACAAAAACAAACAAAAAAAAGTTGGATACTCACAACTACAATAGGATGCTGTTATCATTCAAAAAAGGAAAGAAATGTTTGACCCTTCAGTAAACAGTCTTCACTTATCTCACATTACCCTAGACTACCACTAAATCTACATTCCCTGTAGATCAGCTAAATAAGAACGTTCATACAAATACAAGCAAGCCTACATCATTTGATGCTTTTTGTGGTGCTGGGGATCAAACCCAGAGCTTCATGCACAGTAGGCAAGTAATCAATAACTGAGCTACAGTCTTAGCCCACCATCAGATATTTTATCACATTTTTTTTCTGTTGGTATAATGTTTTCATAATTCTTCCATATGTTATGGAACTTTTATTTCAGAATACTACTATATTTCACTTTTATTTCAGAAAACTACTATATTGGATACAGCAAAGTCCATATTTTCATGTAGCATCCCATGAAACAAGTAATGGAGAGACAACTAGATGTTCTTTTTCTGAATCAGGCAAAAATTAGAATGTGCTATTATCATCAGCAGACAATTCCACAGAATCCCAGGCCTGTTTATCCACAATAATTATGAACAAAAGGAATTTCTATAAAGACCTAAGAGACGTAGAGCACATAGAATATATAGAAAAGTGGCAGCAATGCTGGCATTAACTTAATGAATATAAATTTAAAAATATAAATAAAACCTTTTCTTATTCTCTAACATGGACTCTATAGGTCACTATGAGCTTATGTTGAGTTCTCCCACCTTTCTGAATGATAAGTGCATCACATCCCTTTTGTTTTTTCTGCCTCTTTCTTTCAGATGGTAACTAAAACTTAAGTATTTTTTAGGGTACTTTGGTCTTTTCCACGCTTTCCCTAAAGCTCCCCTGCTGCTATGTGACTTACTGCCTGCCATGTGGCTGACCTCCATGTTGGCTGAAAGAAGCATGGCATGTTTCCATTCTTCATTCTCCTCCTCCCGGCAGCTGCTAAAATTTACAACTTGTCTGCCTTAGAGTTTTTCTTTTAAACTCTAATAAAATGTTCCTCTTTGAATAAAGTTTGGTGTTCATGACTCTAAAAATTTTTAAAAATAAATAAATAAGCTTTGAAAGAACCCCGTGAAGGCAGGTAGATGGCTCTCTGAAACTATGCCCTTAAAGTGACAACAGTCACACTTGGGGATTTTAATCTAAATTAATATTTTTAAAAGATGGCTATACTAGCCATCATTTCAGACTTTGATGGCTTCAATAACCCAGTTCCTATCATACTGGAGAACATGGATAAAAATATTTCCATCTTTGTAGAAAATCCTTTTGGAAAGCTCTGGTTTCCAGATCCATAAAATTGTCAGAGCCTAACCCATTTACTCATGCTAAAAATATTTATTAAAAGTCTACCACATGCCCTGGTGGTATCACTTAATAGTAGAATATGTGCTTAGCATGGATGAGGTCCTAGCTTCCATAATTATCAAGCAAACACACAAAAACTGGGGTAGGGAGGAAGCATCAGTTATGTGTGGGGCATCAAATGACTCTAGGAATCCCACAATGCACAAACCTGATGAAGTCCCTCTGTGGAGCCTGAGTGCTAGTGACAGAGAAGGAAGAATAAACAAATGAGCAAAGTGGATGACATTAATTTATTGGTGATAAAATAGATGAGGAGGGGTTGTTCTTAAAATAGTGGACTGGTGATAAAAGTGCTCCAAAAGGATGCGACGATTGGAAGAAATATGTACTGAATCTGGTGGAAATATAATATAGGAAGATGAGCATATAAAGAGAAAATAGCTAATTCAG
Organism: Mastomys coucha; assembly: GCF_008632895.1. Lineage (NCBI taxonomy): Eukaryota > Metazoa > Chordata > Mammalia > Rodentia > Muridae > Mastomys > Mastomys coucha. The sequence goes on from NC_045030.1 coordinate 98,978,579, forward strand.
AGGGCATATAGCAGGCAGAACCTGGGTGTAATGGTTTGCTTTGATGCTGCATGCACCAAATGCTAAATCCTGTATCCCTAGACCTGGTTGCTCCCAGATGAGCAGATCCTCAGGTATGCCAGCTTTTGTTGTATAAACCTTGTCCCCCATGATTGTTTAATAAAGATGTCTACAGCCTGTAGCCAAGCAGAAGAGAGGTAGGTGGGGCTTTGGTTCTCAGGCTTGGGGTCTGAAGCAGGGACCACAAGGAAGAACAAAAGAGAGGAGGAAAATGGTAAGAAGTTGTCATGGGGTAGGTGGTTCTTGAGTACACGGCCATGAGGACCACCCTGTTTGAGTAGGAACAGCCCAGGTGGATCATGCCAAGTGATATCTTGGGGTTACTGACAGGGAAGTAGACAAAATAACATAGAAGGCTGATATCTGCCCAGCTCTGGTGCCTTAAGGCTTCTTATAAATATTCAGGCTTCAACCTAAGAGGAAAAGTCATAGCTTTAAGTGCCTCCAAAAAGAAACTGGAGAGAGTATACACCAGCAATTTGACAACACACCTGAAGGCAGTAGAACAAAAAGAAGCAAATTCACCCAAGAGGAGTCAAAGGCAGGAAATAATCA
>NC_045030.1:98979204-98981314 GCF_008632895.1 Mastomys coucha
TAGGAGGAGAGGACCTTGGCCCTGTGAAGGTTCTGTGCCCCAGTATAGGGGAATGCCAGGGCCAATAATTGGGAGAGAGTGGGGTGGCAGGTATGGGGAGGGGGGGAGGCAACAGGGGTTTGTTCTTGTTGTTTTTGTTTGTTTGTTCGTTTTTTGTAGGGGAAACTGGGAAAGGAGAAATTTACATGTAAATAAAGAAAATATCTAATAAAAAATATTAAGGCTTTGTGTCTTTTATTTGGGAACTAAATGATCTAAGGTGGGATAGAAACCCAAAAAAATATTTACAGCAACATCTGGGTATACTTCAAAAGTTGTGTACCTATACCACAATGACATATGAATAAGTAAAAAGAAAATCTATATAATTGTGCAAGAAATACAGACTGGAAAGAAAAACAATCTTATTGTCATTTGGAAAGACTGGTTAAACTATTGCAGAATGTTTCTATATCAAAGATTTCACCAAATTAAAAGAGAGATTTCTAAAACAGTGATACAAAGAGCCTCATGGATCATTTACTGCACTACCCAAACCATAAATATAGAAAATTATTTTTAAAGCAGGGAGAAAATGGGAGGATCACTACGAAGAATTAAATGGCAGTAGCAATAGATAGATATGCTCAAAATACCTTGTACAAATGTCTACAATTTTCAAAGAATAAAAATATTTAAAGATAAAATTTTGAAAAGAAATATAATTAAATGTTCTGCTGTAGGAAGGTACATCAGTGTGAAAGATGCTATCATTTTGACTTAGTTCAACTATGCATTATATACATGTTACAGTTATTCAAATACTTTATATATTTAATACTAGTGAATTTTAGAATTAATATAGTAGTTACTCTTCACTGGGTTTCCCCTTTATCCTGTTGCTGCCTGTCCACAGCAGTCATTCCTCCCAGCCCCCTCCTATGCCCTAGGTACTCAACCTCATGGTGTAGATGCAAGGTTCCTCTAGTTATTCCTGGTGAACCCTTTAAGTTCCAGTCCTTTGTGACTCCTAAACCCACAGAACCTCTTCCTTACTAGGGACCCAAAACTACCATACTAGACAGGGACTCGTGTAAGGAACCTTCAACTTCCTTCCCTATCTTTCATTCTGTGTCTCCCAATTTGCTCTTAGTCCTGCTTCAGCCTGAGCACAGGAGCCCCTTCTCCAGTCTTCCTTCCTCTCCTGTGAAATTTACCTTTGCTGTGCACGAAGGTCCCCCTAGTTGTTTCCTACTACCCCTCTCAGTTTTTCTTTCTAGCTCAACCTCATTCCTTTGTGACTCCCCACTTACCAACAGAATAGATTTATACCAGGGACCTCACATCTACTACATTGGATGAGAGACAGCACCAACCTCTACCAGGGACCCTACAGTCACCATGTTTGGCTAATCCTCAGGGACCCCACAATTGAGCAACAGGAACCAAAGACAGAATATCAATTCAACAAAGATGAGATAAGATATCTATATCAAGAAACACTTTAAACGTTATACTGCCAAGATACCTATATTCCAGTTCAAAAACACAAAATTTTACAACCAAGATGATATGCATCTTCTAGAAGCCAGCATCCCTATTGTACTAAGCCCCGAGAGAAGCAATTTATCCAAAGTACAAGATGAAGACTTCAAAATAGCAATCGTGAACATGCTCAAAGACTTCAAAAAGGATATTAATACCATAATGAAGACTATAAAAACACAGTTGAACAATATAATAAAAAAGAAGTGAAATCAGTATAAATAAACCAATCTGAAATATAACTGAAAATAAAAGTTTCAAACCTCAGAAATAATTCTCACCAATATATTAAAAGGCAAAGAAGAAAGAACTTCAAGGTGTTGAAGACAAGGTAAAAGAAATAGATATCTCAAAGAAAATGTTAAATTAAAAGAAAAAAAAACTCCAGCAGAAAACACCTAGAAAATCTGTGATCCCATGAAATGACCAAATCCTTGAATAGCAGACAATGAGAAAGGAGAGAGTACTCAGGTCAAAGGCAGAAATATTTTTAACAAAACCATAGATAAAAAGTCTTTCCAGCCGGGCGGTGGTGGCGCACGCCTTTAATCCTAGCACTTGGGAGGTGGAGGCAGGCGGATTTCCG
>NC_045030.1:98981467-98989035 GCF_008632895.1 Mastomys coucha
CAAGCAGAAGAAAAAGATGCCCTCAAGAGGTATACATAATATCAAATAGAACTGCAAAAGAAACTAGGCACAATACCTAATCAAAACACTAAATGTACAGAACAAATAAAGAACATTTAAAGCTGCAAGAAAAAAAAAAGACCAAAAGTCTGGTTTATTAAAATTAACACCTGACATTTCAGTGGAGACTCTGAAAGCCAGAAGGGCTTGGATAGGTATTCTATATCTTCTAATTGATTACAGGTGCCAGCCGAGATTGCTATACCCTATAAAACTTTCAATCACAATAAAGGGAGAAAGAAAGACAATTCACGATAGAACCAAATATGAACACTTTCTAGCTACAAATCCAGATCTATAGAAGAAAAACTTCAGTACAGAGAGAACAGTTAGTCAAAAGAGGAAAGGAAAACCTACACCACAACAAAAAACCAAGGGAAATAATAAACATCACTCATTCATAAGCCTAAATACTAATAGTATTAATTCCACAATAAAAATAGTAACAAAAATAAAATAGCAATCCTTTCTTCTGCTGTATCCAAGAAAGACACTTTATCAACAGGGACAGATATCATCACCTCAGGTTAAAGAATGGACAAGATTTTCCAAGAAAATGGGCTCCATTATCAAGCAGGCGTAGCCATTTTTAAATCTGCACAAAATGGCTTCAAACTAAAATTAATCAGAGGAGACTAGAAAAAGGAATAAATCACCAAAAGTATATTGCAATTATTAACATCTATGCCCCCAAACATAAGGGCACTCAAGTTCATAAAAGAAACACTACCAACACTCGACCTACAGCTGACTGAGGCAGATGCAGATACAACCAAGCACTAGATGGAAGTCAAGGACCCCTATGGAAGAGTTAGGGAAAAGATTGAAAGAACTAAAGTGATGGCAGCCCCACAGAAAGACCACCAGTGTCAACTAACCAGGACCCCTGGGGGCTCCCAGAGACTGAGCCACCAACCAAAGAGCATACACGGGCTGGTCTATATCTCCAAGCACATGTGGAACAGAGGGTTGCCTGGACTGGTCCCAGTGGGAGAGATATGCCTAATCCTGTAGACTTGATGCCCGTGGGTGAGGAGATAGCCATGGGGCACCCTCCTCTCATAAACTAAGGGGAAGGTGAATGGGGGAAGAACTCTGCAAGGGGGTACAGGGAAAAGGGCAACATTTAGGATGTAAACAAATAAAATAATTAATAAAGAAAGAAACACCACTATAGCTAAAATCACATATTGACCCTTATGCAGAGATAGAGGGAGCCTTCAATACCTCACTCTCAACAACAGACAGATGCCCAAGACAAGAATTCAGCAAAGAAATGCTGGAGTTAAACAATGTCATAAATCAAAAGAACTGAGCAGACATCTATAGACTGTTCCATCCAATCATCAAAAAAATATATACATGCTTCTCAGTAGCCCATAGAATTTTCTCAAAAATTGACCACATATTAGAGCACAAAGCAAGTCTCCACAGATATAAAAACATTAAATAACAAGTTGCAACCTTTCTGACCACCATGGATTAAAACTGGCTACCAATAACAGCAACAAGAGGAAAAAATGGCAGAAAATATGCAAAATCATGGAGTTTAACATCCACAAATCAATGAAACAAGACAGAAATCAAGAAAAGGTAAACACTTTTTAGGATTTAATAAAAATGAAAATACAATACGCTCAAACCTGTGATACATAATGAAGGCAATTCAAAGAGGTAAGATCATCACATTAAGTACCTACATAAAAAATAACTGGAGAATTTTCACATTTATAACTTAACAACATACTTGGAAGTTCTAGAAAAAACAGTAATAAATAATTCTCATGGACAATAGATGGGGAAAATAAACTCAGGGCTGAAATCAGTGAAATAAAAGCAAAACACCAAACAAAATCAATATAAAAAAATCAAGTTAAGAAGAGCTGATTCTTTGAGAGTATCAATGATGTAGACAAATCGTTACAAAGTTAACCAAAGGATGCAAAGAAGATCCAAATTAATAACATTAGAGATGAAAAACCAGACAGAAACTAAGGAAATTTAGAGAATCATAAATACATACTTTTAAGATCTATATTCCACCAAACTGGAAAAACCTAAAAGTAGATGAATCTTGATGTATATAACTTACCAAAGTTAAATCAAGATCAAATAAGCATTTTAAACAGGCTTATAATCCCTAGTGAAAAGCAGAAGCAGTAATTAACCACCCACCCCCCAAAAAGTCAGATGGATTCAGGGCAGAATCCTACCAGACCTTCAAAGAACTAAACTCTAAACTCCTCTAATTATTTCACAAAATAGAATCTTAAGAAACATTTTCTAAATCTTTTTTATAAAGCCACTATTACCCTGATATCAAAATCATGCAAAGAACAAACCAAAATAATAATAATAATAATAATAATAATAATAATAATAGTAGTAGTAGTAGTAGTAGTAGTAGTAGTAGTAGTAGTAGTAGTAGTAGTAAAGGAAAATGACAGATCAATATCCTTTAGGAACATAGACGCAAAAACTCAAAAAAAAAAAAAATGCTAACCAAATCCAAGAATATCTCCAAAAGATTATCTACCATGATCAAGTTGATTTCATCCCAGAGATGCAGGGTGGAGATGGATGTGGAGATGGATCCACATACACAAATCAATTAATGTAATCTACCACGTAAACAGACAAAAAGACGAAGACCACATGATCATCTGATTAGATACAGAAAAGGCATTTGAGAACATCCAACATACCTTTATGATAAAAGTACTAGACAGACTACAGATAGAATGAACATACCTCAGCATAATAAAGGCAGTTTATTACATGTCCATCCACAACCAACATCAACCTATATGGATGGAAATTCAAAGTACTTCCACTAAAATTAGCAGAAACAAAACAAAGATTGCTACTCTCTCCATACGTATTAAATATAGTACTTAAAGTCTTAGCCAGAACAATAGGACTACTAGAGCTCATGGGGACAGAAATATGAAGGGAAGAAGGCAATATATCTTTATTTTCAGATGATATAAATTATTTTGTACAAGTCTCTAAAGACTCTACCAGGAAATATCTACAGCTGATAAACACTTTCAGCAAGGTGGCAGGATACAAAATTAATAAACAAAACCCAGTAGTCTATCTATATGCAAATGACAAACTGAGAAAGAAAGGGAAACAGTACCTTTCATAATATCCTCAAAAAAATCTTGGGATGACTCTAAACAGGTTAGTGAAAAACTAGTAAAATTAAAAAAAATTAAAACACTGAAGAAATAAATTGAAGAAGACATCAGAAGTTGGAAATGCCTCCTGTGTTCATGGACCAGCAAAGTAAATATTGTGAAAATGGCCATCCTACCAAAAGCAAACTACAGATTCAACCAATTCCCATTAAAAACTCCAACACAATTTATCACAGAGACTGAGAAACAATTATTAACTTCATAGGGAATTATTTTAAAAATCGGGATAACTAAAACAATCTTGAATAATAAAAGAATTGCTGGAGGTACTACCACGCCAAATTTCAAGCTTTATTACAGAGTTATAGTAACAAAAACTGCATGGTATTGCCGTAAATATAGGCAGAATAATTAGTAATCAGAGTAATAAAATTGAAGACCGAGACATAAGCCCACACACATATGGTCACCTGATTTTTTACAAAAATCCAAAAATACATAACATCTTTGAAATATGTTGTCAGTCAAACTAGATGGTTGTATAGAGATTAACATAGATGAGAACAGATTTTTATGTATCAGTCTGTACAAACTCCAACTCCAAACAGATGAAGAAAACCAACATAAAACCTAGACTGTGAACATGAGAAAGTAAAGAGAAAGAGAAAGTAAAGTCTGGGCTTGACTTGACTCATTGGCACAGGTAAGGAGTTTCTGAACAGGACACCAATAGTAGTTCTAAGCCCAATAATAGGGCAAGAAAACAACCCAATTTAAAAATAGAGTATAGAAATAAATAAAAAATTCTCAAAAGATGAGACACAAATGGCTATGAAATACTTAAAGTATTCAACATCTTATTTTAGGATTTCATCTTACCATGGACAGAATGACCAAGTCAATAAAACATGATAACACATGCAGGTAGGGATGCTTGGAAAAGAGAACACTCATTCATTGCTGGTATGAGTGCAAACTGGTATAGACACTATGGAAATTGGTGTGGAGGCTGCTCAAAAACTGAAAGTTTATCTATCCCCAAGATTCAGCTATACCATTCTAAGACATATATGCAAAGGACTCTACATCTTACTACTGAGATACTTGCTCATGTTCAGTACTGCTCTATTAGTAACAGCCAGAAAATGAAAACAGCCAAGATGTCCACCAGCTGACGAATGGTTAGTGGAACATTATTCAGCTGTTAAGAAAAAAATGAAATCTGCAGTCAAATGGATGGAAGACAATCATCCTCACTTTCTTGCCAGCATTTCTTATTGTCTCTTTTTTCAATTATAGCCATTGGACTTGGATATGGAAGAATCACAAAGCAGTTTTTATTTGTATCTGATGCCTAAGGATGTCACATACATTTTGAAATATTTATCTGCCATTTGAATTTATTTGGGAAATTTCTGTTCAGTGCCTTAACCCATTTATTGATTAGTAAGATTTTTATTTTGGTTAAATTTTGGAATTACTTATTGTTTGCATTCCTTCTAGGCTCTGCCTAACAGTTACCTGGCAATAGCCAGGTAATCCTGACATGCTATAAAAGGAGTAGTTAAGCCCTTTCTCGCTCTCTGCTCTCTCACAGTCTCCTCCCCCCTCTCTCCTTCTCCCTCTCCCCTTTCTCTCCTTTCCCTTCTCTCCTTTCCCCTCTCTCCTTCCCCCCCTCTCTGATTCTCTTATCTCCCTGACCCCTTTTCTCCCTATCTCCTCTTACCTCTCCTCCCCACCCTTCTCTATATGTTCCTGTCCAGGCCCTCTTCTGTCTTGTCTTGTCTTCTCTTCTCTTCTCTTCTCTTCTTCTCTTCTCTTCTCACCTGTCCTTCTGTCTTAACGCCCCTCCTAATTCCCCTCCCCATGCCCTAAATAAACTCTATTCTACACTATACCCATCATATGGTAGGTACCTCACTGGGAGGGAATGCCTCAGCATGGTCCTGCCAAGGCACCCCTCCCACCTCACTGAGCTGTATAAAACATATTCTGGTCTTTTTATAAAACACAACACACAAACATACACATATACACAGCAAAAAAAGAAAAAAAACTGGAAAGAAACCAGGCAAAGAAAAGTAGCACTTGCGTATATTATTGAAATAGAATATTTAAACAGATTTTAGTAAATCTGGATATAAGTTTTAAATTTTAGAGTAGGAACTAAGAAAATAAAATGCACACATATAGTGAAAATTCATAATTTAAATGTTACAGTAGACTATATTCATTTAATTAAAAAAAAAAGACTCCTGTGGGCCTGGGCTTGTTGGCCCATGCCTGGTATCACTGCACTTGATGAGCCGAAGCGTATTCACTGTTGCTAGAACTGCAAACTTGTGCAGGCCCTCTGGAGATCCATTTGGAGAACACTCAAAAAGTTAAAAATAAACATATGATCCAGATTCACTCCTTAGCATTTGCCCAAAGGACTTAACATCCTACTCCACAAATATATGCTCAGCCATATCATGCATTGCTGCTTTATTCAAATAGCAAGGAAATGGAAACAACCTACATGTCCTTCAAGTAACAGATAGATAATGAAAGTGTGGTACATAAACATAATAGAACACTATTCAGCTTTTAAAAAATGAAATTGGCAGATAAACAGAAAGAACGAGAAAATAACATATTGAGTAAAGTGATTCAGACAAACATCATATGTTCTCACTCATCTGAGGCTCCTAGCCTAAACTGTCAATTGTGAATAGATCACCTGGTGTAATAGTGGAAAACAGTGAGTTAAAAGGAACTAATAGAAAGGGGCACTAGAGAGGGGCATGGCATGATATAAGTGACATGAAGGGAGAAATGGGAAAACAGTTATGTTGCTGTTCATAAAATATCTAGCATGGCAAAATATCCCTAAAGTTGCAATAATGACATATTTTGGCAGTAACTAATGGTGGTGTAACTGTGACTTACAAACCACTCAATAGGGCAGAAATCATACCTTGTAGTGTAAACCTGCCCCACTGCCAAGAGCTAATGAGGTCATGGATCTTAGAAAACATTTTACCACCACTTTACTAGACCAGCATAATTCCTTTCTGATTTTTAAACACATATCCTTATTCCCACAGATAAGCATAGTTCCCACTCCTCATCAAAGAAGCTACTCTTTCATCTCAGTGTTTTCATAAGTATGCAGTATATTTCATGATATTTTTGAAGTTAGTTATAGAGTTTTTTCAATTGATTTTTCTATTTTTCTAAGGGTTTAAGTAATGTGTAGCATAGTCTGACTTGAGTGGTGACATTATAGAACAGTATTGTATGAAGCTTTACTTTTATAGTACATCTCAAAAGTTCTGGTATAATTTATTGGATTTTATTTATAAATACTTGTTATAAGTGCAGCTATTTATGGGTTGAGATAATAGCTTTATAGTTATGTGTCAGTATTCTATTACTTTTAAGTATATTTAATTACTTTTAAATATATTTTAAGTCTATATTTGATTAAATGCCTTAATTAATGAATTTGGCTGTTAAAATGACAGGAATTTTAGTCAACAGTCCTCTCATATATTTGTGTGTGTATGTATGTATGTATTTATAATTAAATCATCATGCCACTCATTTCTGTTTGTTGTTTGAGTTTCCATGCTAAGTATCTGTTATTCATAAGTGCATTTGTAAATAAGTCTGTAAGCAGGTCATCACTTATGTCAGATGAAATACTATGTGTTTTCTACTCTGTTTTATTACTAAGTTGTACATAGATTATGCATTAAATACAAAATGTTCTCTCTTATTTAAAAAAAGAAGGAGGAGCTACTCTCTGCAGCAAAGATCATAATAAAATACCATGACTGGTCAATCTCCAGAGATCAACTGATTATGGGGTGCCAAGCCCCAACACCTATAACACAACTATTGCCCCCAAGGCTCAGGTAACATAAGAGAAGAAGGGAAAGGTTGTAAATGTCAGAGAAACAAGCAGTGTGTGCTGTGAGGTTGTTATCTCCTGGAAATGACAGGAAAGCTACATCCATGGTATCAACAATATGGCTGCCTAACCGGAACCTGAACACCACCACTACCAATAGACATGTTCTCATGGAAGGGTGCCCTCACAGCAACCCACCCTAGACAAAAAAATTAGGCAACTAAGCACTGCTGAGAGAAAGAAAATTAGTCATCTCTGGGAATTGGAACCATAATTGGTTATCCAATTACACGTGATTATCCCTGAAATCATGTACACATAAGCAACAGATATACACACACACACACATATATATATATATATACATATACATACATATATATGTATATATATATGTATGTATGTATATGTGTGTGTATATATATGTATATGTATATATATGTATATATATATATATATATATATAT
>NC_045030.1:98989045-98993803 GCF_008632895.1 Mastomys coucha
TATATATCAAGAACTAAAAATAACCCAGGAATTTGAAAGACAGTGAAAGGGTGGGAAGGAGAAGAAGAAAAATTTAAATCATGACAAAGATAGAGTGCACACATATAATCTCAAATACTCAGAAGGCTGTGTTGAAGTCTAGCCTAGGCTAAAAAGTAAAACCCTATCTCAAGAAAAAAATTAATTTTAAAAATTCTTCTTCTTTTACTTCATTGGCAAGGAAAATATGAATTAAAATCTTAGTTGGATATTATATTTATCTACCAGGTGAGTAAAATCTAAAAATAAAAAAAAAAAACACAGTTGGTAAAAAAGAATTGGAACATCCTTTAAATTGCTAATGATATAATTCTGGTTATCTTAAATAAAAAAAATTTAAAAATTAAGGTTTGTATATCCAAATCCCTACAATGTTACCCTGATAATTATATATGGATACTATGTATTATGAGCAAATAGGACTTGAGGATGATGAGCAAAAAGATGTATAGTAACATTATCTATAAAAATCAAAAGACAGAAATATGAAAGAAATAATGTTAATTAGCAAAAGAATAGACAAAGGATTTATGAAATATATACATAATAGAATACTATATAGCAACAATGATGAAAATGGGAATTTGCACAAATTGCTAGAGGGTAATTATGAATGAGAAGAGTAAATGGAAGTAGAATACTGCAATGAGCTATCATTTGAATAACACAAATCCAGTACATAGATGTCTATTTGTATAATCAGTTGAGCCATGTAAACTTGCCATAACTAATTATAGCTCAGACATACTGAAATAATGGCCTGTAACCTGTATCAAAGCCACAAAAAGAAAAACAAGGTAAAAGGATGTTGAATAGCATATGATGTCCTCTTTTGGTCACTGTAGGTACACACACATGTGGTGGACACATACACATAAATGAAAACAAATCTTTAAAAAGTATGCACTAATAATTTAGAAGGAACTAAAAAGATTATAAAGAAATACTATGAGCAAGTTCATGCCAACAAATTATACTGCAACAAGATGGGAAGAATCCTAAAAAGAATTATACTAAAACTTATAAAGACATATAGAGCCTAATGAGCCCTATAAAAATTTTAATTAGCCACTCAAAATCTTGCCATGAGGAAAAGTCCAGGCCCAGAAATTTTCACTAGTGTATTTTATTGTCAAAAAAGTCAATGCCAATAATCAAGTTATTCTAGACAATAGGATGTATACTCCTTCATAACATTCTACAAAGACAGCATCATAGCAAAGCCAAAAATATTATCAACACTAAGAAGTATAGAACAATATTTATTCTAAATATAAATGCAAGTATTTGCAGCAAAATATTAGGAAATAAATCCAAAACATATGAAAGAGCTTAATGTAGCCACCTAGGATTTATCCAGCTATACAAGACTGGTTTTATATCTGAAAATTCAATAATATAATAAAGCACATTCATAAAATAAATGATAAAACCATAATACCACCTATTGACTTGACATAATTCAATGCTGGTTTATAATAACAAAAAAATACTAACAAACATAAGCTGGAAGAGTACTTTCTCACCTAATAAATGACATGAGAAGGATGAAATATTTTCTAAGGGTAAAGAAAAGATAAAGATGTCCAGTCTTTTAATTGTTCATTATTTTATTTTATTTTATAAAGCATATATTTTATTCATGTATACACATGTTTATAGGTGTATAGTGTATGCACAGGTGCACGCACAAAAGCCAAAGAAGGTATCATTGTTTACCACTGTCCATGTATGCCTTTGAGGAAACTTTCTCCCTGACCTTCACCTCACATCTTCTCAACTAGGCTGGAATCCAATAAGGTGTTCCTCCTGTCTCTGTCCCACTTAGTGCTGAGGTTACAATCATTTGTAAACATATCCAGCTTATTACATGGATACTGGGATCTAAACTCCATTCCTTAGGTTTGTGGGATAAGCACTCTTGGTCACTATCTCCCTAGCCCTTAAGTTTTATTTCCTAAGTTTGTGAGATAAGCACTCTAGATCACTAAGCTATCTCCCTAGCCCTGAAGTTTTATTTCCTAATGATATGGGTTCATACATAGATAATCCTAAAAGCTCCTCTTACACAAATTATCAGACCTAATAAATGAGTTCAATAAGATTATGGAACACAAAGTCAATATATAAAACTCAATTGTTAGGCTTATAAATTCAGTCATAGAGTACTTGCCTAACATGTACAACACCCAGTGTTAGATGCTTAACAATGAACAAACTCAACTGCATTCCTATATATGGCTAATGAATAATATTAAAGAGCTTAATACAGAACTTTGTGCACTATAAAATAAAAAGAATGAGATTTCAGCGTAAAACTTTTTATATGAAGAAAACTTTGTAAAAGGAAATTAAATGGGTTCTCATTTTATTTGAAAGGGTCAAGATGGCAATTCTCCCCAATATTAATTTGCATATCCAATACAATTCCCATAAAAATTCTAACAAGTTGTTTTATAGCAATTGACAAGAACATTAAGTTAAACAGAAATGCAAAACACCTGTAATAGCAAAAACAATTTTGCAAAGGTAGAAAGAAAACTGAAAAGACTTTCATTTCCTGATTTCTACACTTGTTTCCGTAAAGACAAATATATAAGTCAGAGAATAGACCTGAGAAGCTAGAAAAAAATTCTTATATTCATAACTAATTAAATTTTCCCCAAAAGTAAAATTCAGTAGTGAAAGTAAGTCTGATACTATTATGCTACTGAGACAATTTGATCATTTAAATAATTTAAAGAGCCTTCAAGCAGATACATGTAATCCTGGCCCTTGGGAGTCTGAGGCAGCAAGACTGGGAGTTGCAGAACAGGGTTACATGGCAAAACTCTGTCCCCAGAAAAAAAGACAAACAAACCAAACACCTGGGTGCTATAACTCAGTGTCAGAGTAATTGCCTAGCATCCTGTACAAATCCCTGGGTTCAATACTCAGCATTGGGAGGAGAGGAAGAACCTGGACCTTCAATACATGATACATACAAGAATTATCTAGCAATAAATCAAAAAATAAATGAAATTAAGTGGTATTTTTTTCTTTACAAACATATCCAGAGCACCCTCGCTTCTTGATTGCAAGGTGACACCAGAAGTGCACAAATCACCCCTTGCATGAAGAGAGGGTGCCAGTGCATAAAAAGGCCATCCAGAGACTGCCCCACCTAGGAATCCTTCCCATATTCAATCACCAAATCCAGACACTATTGTGGATGCAAGCAAGTGCTTGCTGACAGGAGCCTGATATAGCTGTCTCCTGAGGGAATCTATCAGAGCCTGACCAATACAGAGGTAGATGCTCACAGCCAACCATTGGACTGAGCACAGGGTCCCCAATTGAAGAGTTAGAGAAAAGACTGAAGGAGCCGAAGGGGTTTGTAACTCAGGAAAAACAACAATATCAAGCAACAAGACCCCACCCCTACCCCCCAGCCCCTGAGCTCCTAGGGACTAAACCACCAACCAAAGAGTACACATGGAGGGACTCATGGCTCCAGCTACATACGTAGCAGAGGATGGCCTTGTCACACATTAACGAGAGGAGAGGCCCTTGGCCCTGTGAAGGCTCGATGCCCCAGTATAGGAGAATGCTAGGGCAGGGAGGCAGGAGTGGGTGGGTGGGTGGGTGAGGAAACACCCTCATAGAAGCAGGGAGAGGGAGGATGGGATAGGCGGGTTCCGAAGGGGTAACTGGGAAAGGGGATAACATCTGAAATGTAAAGAAAGAAAAAAATCAATAAAAGAAAAAAAAAACCAAAGGAGGGAACAGAGAGGTGAAATGCTCTGGAGATTCACTGCTCAAGAGAAAACTCTCAAGCAATAATGTACAATCTCATCAGTAAAGTATTGTCAATGCAAATTCAAGTCACTAAGACAGGGAGGGTGGAGGGTGGTGGGTGGTGGGTAGTGGTACTGAAGAATCTACTATTGGCACTTTACTAGAATAGCATAATCCATAATGGCAATTAAAATACTTTCCTTAAACCCATAGATAAGTAAAGCTCTCACTTCTCATCAAAGAAGTTTCTCTTTGCAGCAGTGAACATGTACAAAATGTCATGACTGGCTATATTGCACAGATCAACTTGTGCTGTGGTGTTCAGTACGGCTGAATACAACTACAACAGACCTACTGCACCTAAGGCTCAGGTAACATAGCAGAAAAGAGAATGGAAAGATTTTATAAAAGTCAGAAGAACAGGAAGTCTGCTGTGTGATTATATGTCCTGGAAATGACAGGGAAGCTACATGCATGGTATCTCAACAGTATGGCTGCCTAACCAGGACCTGAGCAATGACAACACCTAGCCATGCTATCATGGAAGGAGGAAATCTCTCAAGATTCTTAGGAGACAAAGAACTGCAGGTAAACAGTGATAGCTGAAACAGGAAGAATTAGTCTTCCCAAGGGATGAATCTCTTAGTTAGCCAATGCTAAGTGGTCAGCCCTGAAATCATATGAATACAAACAAGACTAAACAGACTCAGCAGGTTGTATTTATATATGTATATATATGTAACAATAATAATCAAAGAAAAAAGAGGTCATGAATTGAGAACTTGGGACATGAGATGCATCGGAGGGAAGAAAATGAAGGAGAAAATAATGTAACTATATTTTAATCAAAAGTTTACTTTAAAAAAAGAACATAAGGCCAGGCGTGGTGGCGCACGTCTTTAATCCCAGCACTTGGGAGGCAGAGGCAGGCGGATTTCTGAG
>NC_045030.1:98993946-98998862 GCF_008632895.1 Mastomys coucha
AAAAAAAAAAAAAAAGAAAGAAAGAAAGAAAAGGAGAATATAAAAGTGCAACAACAGACTAGGGAACACTGGTCTGATAAGAATTTTCTTATCAGAAGGCTGATAGATCAATGAAAAAAGTGATCAAAATATATGGGGTAGCCACTAGAAAGTCCCAGACTCTAGAAAAGTGAGGGGCTCCCAGGAGACAATAGTGATGACTTTAGCCAAAATATTAAACAAAGGGGAGATACAACCTGTAGAGACCACCTCCAGTAGGAAGGCAGAGCCCCTGACTGAGGGATGGGGTCACCTGCCCGCCACAAAATATTAATCCAGAATTGCTCCTATCTAAAGGAAATCCTGGGAAAAAGAATGGAACAGAGACTAGAGAAAAGACCATCCAGAGACTGCCCCACCTGGGGATCTTCTAACACCAAATCCCCATACTACTGCTGATGCCAAGAAGTGCTTGCTGACAGGAGCTTGATATGGCTGTCCCCTGAGAGGTTCTACCAGCACCTAAGTCAGATGCAGATACTCACAGCCAGCCATTGGACTGAGCCTGGGGACCCCAATAGAAGAGCTAGGGGAAGGGCTGAAGGAGCTGAAGTGGATTGCAATCCCATAGGAAGAACAATATCAACTAACTGGACCACCCAGTGCTCCTAGGGAATAAACCACCAATCAAAGAGTATACATGGAGGGAACCAGGACTCCAGATACATATGTAGCAGAGAATAGCTTTATCTGACATCAATGGGAGGGGAAGGAGGCTTGATGCCCCAGCATAGAGGAATGCTAGAGTAGAGAGGAAGGAGTGGGTTAGTTGGTGGAAGTGCACCATCATAGAGACAAAGGGGAGGGGGAGAAGGGAGATGGGATAGAGGGTTTGTGAAGGGGTAACCAGGAAGGGGGATATCATTTGAAATGGAAACGAATAAAATGATTAATAAATTTTTTAAAAAGAAAAAAAGAAAAATATATATGATCAAATACTCATCACATAAGTTACACAAATGGCTAAAGAACACATGGACAATGCTCAGCACTATCAGTCATGAAGGCAAATTAAAGCATGGTGGACTAGCACTGCAGACTCTTGTAAATTCTTATAAATATACAGCAGACAATACTGAATGTTGGTGAAGATGTGGAGAAACAAGAACCCTAAGACAGCAGTGGTAGAAAACTGTTTCTACCACTGTATCAGTGTAGTTACTTTACTATATAGTTTTGTGTCTCTTCAAAAAGCTAAAGCATCAATTAACTATTCAACCTAGTAATTTTACCCTCAGGTATCTATCCAATAAAAATAAAGATATACGCCCACACCATGACTAAGACACAAACATTTATTCAAAATAGTCCCTACAGTGTACTTATGTATAAGAATAAATAAACCTTTGGGTTGGAGCGAGCAGGGTTGACTGGAGCAAGTAGAAGTTCTAAATTCAATTCCCAACAACCACATGAAGGCTCACAACCATCTGTACAGCAACAGTGTACTCACATACATAAAATAAATAAATCTTTTTTAAAAAATCAAAATAGTCCCAAACTAGAAACAGTCCAAATGATCATTAACCGGGGAACAGAGTAACAATGTGTAGCAACCTAGACCAGAGAATTCAGCAATAGATAAGGAAGAACTAAAGAAGCATGAGTTTATCACTGATGTCTTAGGCAATAGCATGCTAAGTGAAAGAGATCAATTTTATGAATATTCAGAAAAGGTAAACATACTATCAGAAAGTAAGTAGAATGCTGGAGGTAGATATTAATGGGGTTATAGAATGAGTGGATTGCTCAGTAATGTTAATGAGAAACTTTCAATTGTACATTTCAAATCAGTAGTGCCCTGACCTGTAAAAATAAAACTCAAAAAAACCTAGACATATGAACTAGCAATTCTAAATGAATTGGCAACAGACACCCATGCATATGTTCACTTAAAGACACATTCACTTAGCCAGACACACTTAGGTGGAATAGGCCTTTAATCCCAGCACTCAGGGGGCAGAGGCAGGCAGATTTCTGAGTTTGAGGCTAGCCTGGTCTACAGTGTGAGTTCTAGGATAGCCAGGGCTACACAGAGAAACCCTGTCTCAAAAAACAAAAGACATGTTTACTTAATGATGTGTACTAGAACATTCATAGCAATGGTATTTTTAATAGTCTGATAACTTCAAAACGAAGTCAGATAACTTTGTTAGCTCAGATTCCATTTTGAACATTTAACCTTCAACATAACTTCCAGTTTTCCGTGTCTGCTGAGCTCCTCAGTGTTGTGGTCCAACAATCTATATTCCTACGGCATAACAGGCATGAACTATGCCCCTGCACAGATTGCTCTTATACGCCAGTGTCAGCCTTCCTCCCACACTGAAACCACAGGGAATTTGCACCTGGTTGCTTTAAATGCATCATTTGAAATTCTCTATTGAAAACCTGCCTGGCTATTTCCCTGGACCCAAATGAAGACCTCATCCTATAGGCCAAACTGACTTTTATCTGAAGTTTAAGCACATTGCCCCTAAAATCAATGAGACTGTCCCTCCAGTACCCATTTTATCTCAGGATTGTTTTCTTATTTCATGGTTTGTATTCTGATGCCTCTTCTGTCTCACCAGAATGACACACACATACTTAACTTTAATCCACTTAAGGCTCCCTTAGAGAGTGGCTATGCTGGCAGGAATGAACTGGACAGACAAGAGCCATGGGTCATGTGCCAGTACAAATGAGTTTCCTGTGACTGAGACATCTGATCATAGGTCAGACAACTAGCTATTAAACTCTCTTCCCGGATAAAGAGGCAAGGCTAAAGATCATTATGTGTAAGATTTTTCAATTGTAAAACTGTAGTTTTGGGGCACAAGTTTTATATTGTAAACTTAATAAATATGGTTTCTAAATACGTCTTTAAAAGTCTATTCTGAGTCACATAGCATTGTTTTGGAAAGCTAGGAATAATCTGAGCACAGTGTTTACAATGTATTTAATTGGAAAAATAAGTTGTGGAGTAACTAAAAAAAGAAATGTAACTCTTTAACCAAAACAGGATTCTTTCCCCATTTAAACATCTAAATAGAAAAACAACAACAAATCACTGTTACATTATGTTCAACATCCAGGCAAAGCAAAGAAAGTTTACTTCAACAGAGCAATTTGTTGAACTTTGTCTGAACCCTGTGTCCCAAGGAAACATTCACAATGATTGGGAGATCCCCTTTGCCTTTGTGTTCTGAAAAACAAATAATTTCAAAGTATCACCCCACCCTTCCATATAGGAGACATGGCCAACCTTCTTCATGACTCATATAAACTTCACAATGACTCCCTTGATTGTCTGCCTCTATAAAATCTCAAATTTACTTCTTCTTGAGAAATTCCTCAACAATGAAAATTTCCCCGGCCACAGTAGAAGAACAAAAGTATCCTTTTAATTATCCAGTGCATCTTGTCTTTAACAAAGCTAGAAAAATCAAAACAGTGTAGGCATGCAGAACAATCTTATAGAGCAGAGTTCAAAAGAAACTCTCACAAGCATGCTGAAATGATTTTAACAAGGTTATCAGGACCATTTAGTGGGGGTGGGAAAATGCAGTATTTTAACAAATGACATTATCTACAAACAAAAGAATAAAGCTGGACCTGGCCAATACACTGTCTATAAAAAATGAACTCAAAATGGATTAGTCTATGACAGACACCCATATAACTAATGAAAAGAAGAAAAAACTTGGGAGGCGAAGGCAGGAAGAGAACAGGGTGCTCAAAGCCAGTATTTAGACATGCAATTTTAAAACCACAGTAAGATACTGTCTCATATCCTTTAGCTCAGTGGTTTTCCAACCTGTAGAAAGCAATCCTTTCACAGGGATCATCTAAAGACTATCAGAAAACAGATATTTACATTAGGATTCATAACTGGCAAAATTAGTTATGCAGTAGCAAGAAAAGTGAACACCACATAGTAGCTTACAAGTGTCTATAACTCCAGCTCTTGGGCTCCACCACCCTCTTCTGGCCTCCTCAAGCACTGCATACATATAGTTAACATACATAATAGCAAAACACCATATGCATTAAATAAAAATAAAGAAACTCCTAAAAAAAAAAAAAGGACATAAAGCAGAGGTGCTATAGAAAACTCTCTATGGTTTCTCAAAAAAAAAAATCGCACAATCTGAAAATAGAATTACCACAGGATTCAGCCATTCCATATTTGCTTATATACTCAAAGAAATAAAAGCAGAATCTTAAAGGGATGGATATTTATACATCTATTTTTCTAATCATCATTGTTCATAGGAGTTAAACATTGAAGCAACTCAACTATCAAGAGATGAATAAACAATCAGAATGTGGCACATATTCCCACATACAGTGAAATATTAGTCAACATTAAAAAGGGCTATAATTTACTGTCTTGAATAGTATGAGTTTATGGTTTAATTCTCTGTATTAACTTGAATTACTATTCCAGGAAATTCCTGCCAGTACATGGAAGTTGCAAACAGCTTCATTTTAGAAACTTCCTGGAAATCCATTTATCTGAACAACACGCTATCAAGTAGCTCTCATCTGGATAAATAGTGTCTTCTTAGAATAGCTTCAAAACGAGCATGTCAAATGCCTATTTACTTTTTCAAAGTTTCCTTCAAAGCCTTTAAAGACATAGTCACAAGCTGTGGTATAATGTTAATATAAAAATCAGATCATTAACTTTATCCAATTTTAAGCATTCATATCCCAACAAAGACCTGCTGAAAGCAGATTCCAAAAGCATCTCTGAATCCTTCCCATACTCAATCATCAAATCTAGGCACTAGTGTGGATGCCAGCAAGTGCTGGCTGACAGGGGCCTGATATAGCTGTCTCCTGAGAGGCTCTGATAGTACCCAACTAATACAGAAGTAGAGGCTCACAAC
>NC_045030.1:98999098-99000716 GCF_008632895.1 Mastomys coucha
TTCCTTTTTTTTCTTTTGGAGGGGAACCTGGGAAAGGAGATATTGTAAATAAGAAAACATCTAATAAAAAAAAAGACTCAGGCACACATCTACATAAAATTACTAACTCTTAAGTGAATAAGGTAGAGAGGAAGATTCTGAGGTTAGTCTCTGGCCTCTACAAGCACTTGCACAGGCAAACACACTAGCATGCACATACACTTATATACACTACCCACCATGCACACATGAGAAGTAAGCTTTCACTTCAGAAGCTACTCTGCTACTAAAGAACAGAATATGCTATCCCAAATAGGAAGCACTGTGCAACTGAAAGCAATTAAGACAAGCAAGGAGATTGGTGAATAAAAACAAAAAACAACAAAAAAATAACTCAGTGACAGAGCACTTCTCTAGTAAGTGTGTGACCAGGAGTTCAAACCCCAGCATCGCAGAAAAAAAGAAAGGAACAAGAAAACAAAAACAAATCAACAGCAGCAGATGCTGCAGCAAGGTCCTATACCCTCACTGCATTTATAAAAGCAGGACATAGATTTACAGGTAAATGGAATCCCACATCCACTCTACCAAAGAAAACAAAGGGTAACCACTGCCTGGCCACGGCTTAGACCTTGTCAGCCAGAACACAGCGCTGGAGGAATGAACAAGTTCCACCATCAGGCCTTGGTTAGGTAGTTGCCTTGTTACAAACTGTTGTCCTTAATCTCAATGTCCTTTCTTTCTGCCTTGTCATTTTTCTGTAAATTGTTGAAGATGTTGCATAGGCTATAATTCAAAAAAAACCTTATTTGACTCATTTTGACTCATTTCCTGGATATCACTCTTGTATATACGAAATATACAGGGCCACTAACTTCTTTTTATTTTGTTTTATAGTTACAGAAGTCTATTCCAAATAAGAACCTATGAACATTATGGAGAAAAATATTTTCCTTCTCTGACAATATCAAAAGAGAACTTTAGTAATTAGCAGAATTCCCAAGTAGACATATATAGAGGAATAACGAAACTGTTTGACTTCATAAATGAATGACATAGTTTTTCTTGATCTAAGGTAGTAATTGCTCTACTAAAGGAATGCTATAGCATGAAATAATAAGAAAAAACGCTAAATCTGAATGAGGGTTGGAAAAAGAATGAACTCTGAACTAAGCAGAACAGAACAGTTTATGCTCAAGGAAAGCCATGGGCATCTAGCAAGCAAATGAAAATATCACTAGAAGAAAGACAGGGGATTGAGAGGAACAAATAAGAGATGCTGTGATGGCTTGTATATGTTTAGCACAGGGATTGGCACTATTTGGAGGTGTGGCCTTGTTGGAGGAAGTGTGTCACTGTCGGGATGGGCTTTGAGACCCTCCTTCTAGTTACCTGAGGACAGTATTCTAGTGGCATTCCAATGAAGATGTAAAACCCTGTCCTTCCTGTACCATGTCTGCCTGGATTCGGCCATGCTCCCTCTCTGATGATAATGGACTCAATCTCTGTACCTGTAAGCCAGCCCCAATTAAATGTTATTCTTTATAAGCGTTGCCTTGGTCATGGTGACTGCTCACAGCAGTTAACCCCTAACTAAGACAAAAGTTGGTTCCAGGGATGAGGGTATTGCTGCTACAAA
>NC_045030.1:99000726-99018493 GCF_008632895.1 Mastomys coucha
GAGGGTATTGCTGCTACAAAACTGATTATGTTTTTGTTTGGAAGAATGTAGACTTTGGGACTTTGGGTTTAGGTAGCTATGGAATGTTTTAAGTAGGGCTTAATGAGCCATCCTAGTGGGAATATGGAAGACCATGGTGATGAGGGGGATTTGAACTCTGTAGACCTGCTGAGCCAAGAGGTTTCAATGAAGAAAAAATGTTAGTATATGGCATAGAGACTGTTTTGTGGTATTTTGGTGAAGAATGTGGCTGCTTTTTGCCCTTGCCTGAAGAGTCTACCTGAGGCTAAGGTAAGGAGATTAATTTCATCAACAAAGGAAGTCTCAAAAACATAGCCCAGGAGAGACTTTGTTCTCTGGTTTAGTCTTATGAAAAGTGTTTTAATGAAAAAGAGCAAGCTGAGAAGAGAAAAATATAAATGTTCAAGTAATAAAGGGGCACCAGGAAGTGAAATTGTTACTGTCCTGCAGTAACATTAAACAGTGGGTAACCTGGAAAAATGGAGTTAGAAAGAAGAGCAGCTGCTAGAGAGAGTTAGGGAATAGGATAGAGTGGCCACAGACATACCTACCCACGTGGAAGGGTAAAAATTAGACAGGAGACTTTACTGCTCAGCCATATTGGTTCTTTAATAAAAATCTTTTGTTCTCCCAACAGGTATATTACCTGGGGCAAAAACCATTCCCCCCTAAAATACGTCAGTGTAACAGTCCAATCAGTGACTTCCTTGTTACTCTGTGGGGGTGGAGCTTTTGAATGTAACTGGAACCAGGTTACACTCAACAGGTGGGCAGCCACAGCCCTGGGGCCCATGGCACTGTTTTGTTTTCGATACTGTCCTGGCTGTGTGGAGGGAGTCCACATGAAATGGAGCTGAATCTTGTGTTCAAGAAGATAACAGATAAAGGGAATAGTGATCTCAGGGCAAGATCCCACACAGCTAAACTTAGGTCCAAACAAGAGAGAGGCAAGTATGTGTCCTCAGAAGAAAACTATGTGTGTTCAAGAAGATAACAAAAACTATGTCTCAGAAGAGACCTTGAATTTTGGACTTTTAACTATAGACTTTGTTGCTACAGACATTGCTATAGACTCTGGGGACTTTGGGAGTTGGACTAAATGTATTTTTTCTTATGCTATGGCTAGGTATGGCCCCCACAGACTCATGTGTTTGAACAAGACTATGTAGGCCAGGGAGTGGAATGTAGTGGTTTGAACATACTTGGCCAAATGAAGTGACACTATTAGGAAGTGTGGTCTTGTTGGAGACTGTCACTGGGGATGGGCTTTGAAGCCCTCCTCTTAGCTGCCTGAAGACAATGTTCCCCTTGCAGCATTCAGATAAAGATGTAGAACTCGCAGTTCCTCCTGAACCATGCCTGCCTGGATGCAGTCATGCTCCCTCCTTAATGACAATGGATTGAACCTCTGAGCCTGTAAGCCTGTAAGCTAGCCCCAATTAAATGTTGTTCTTTATAAGAGCTGCCTTGGTCATGGTGTCTGTTCACAGCTGTAAAACCCTAAGACAGATGCTCTCCAGCAGATGATGGAGCATCTTGGTTCTAATCCTGTGGATTAAATGAAGAATCCTTTCTGACTGAGATTTAGGTGTCATTCAGAGTTTTTGCTTCTCGTATATTAATACTAGTGGTTTGTCATTTATAATCTATTTCCAAGTCTTAATTGCATGTCATTTCAGATCTGAGTAATAGGAATACTGTTTGCAGGGATTCACAATAACTAAAGGTTGTGATGACATGTGAAAGATAATTTGTACACAAGTGTTAATCATAGCCATGTAACAAATAGTTCTAGAAGAGACACATATACAAAAATAATTCAATATAATATGATTGGTACAATAAGCAATGTGTTCAGAGGGGCTACAAGCATAGCTCACTGTTACATAACTTGTGTAGCATTTAGACTGACTTAAGTCTGATTTGTAACATCACAAATAGTAGATTCAAGATTATCAATATTTTATACATGGTTAAAACACAGATTAATTTATTCTAATTCTTAATGCTAATCAAATGTGTTTTCACTCATCTGTAATCCCAGTACTCAATAGGCTGAAGCAAGAAGATGGCAGGTCTGAGATTATCTTGTGCTAAGTAGTGAGTTCAGAGTCAGTTTGGGCTATATAGTAGGCTCAAGACCAGTCTGTACTATGTAGCCACACCCTGTTTAGAAAGAAAAATTTAAAAAGAAGTTCTATGGATAAGTCTATCACTTGTGAGCTTCATGCTTCCTTCCAATCTGAATTTGATCTCTTTATAATACTCCATAGTTTTTCTAAATATAACTTCCCATGGAATGCAACATTCTGAATGAACATATTGGCTAATTAAACCATGAAACCAACTGAAAATTGTACTCATACTTCAGTGGGACTGAGAATTTTTAATGAATAAATTTATTTTGCGGATATGCAAAGGCTGGTTTATATCTATGGAAGGACTGTCCACACATTGCTTATTGTACCAATCATATTATATTGAAATTATTTTTGTATATGTGTCTCTTCTAGAACTATTTGTTACATGGCTATGATTAACACTTGTGTACAAATTATCTTTCACATGTCATCACAACCTTTAGTTATTGTGAATCCCTGCAAACAGTATTCCTATTACTCAGATCTGAAATGACATGCAATTAAGACTTGGAAATAGATTATAAATGACAAACCACTAGTATTAATATATGAGAAGCAAAAACTCTGAATGACACCTAAATCTCAGTCAGAAAGGATTCTTCATTTAATCCACAGGATTAGAACCAAGATGCTCCATCATCTGCTGGAGAGTATCTGTCTTAGAGTTTTACAGCTGTGAACAGACACCATGACCAAGGCAGCTCTTATAAAGAACAACATTTAATTGGGGCTAGCTTACAGGCTTACAGGCTCAGAGGTTCAGTCCATTGTCCTTTTCTCAATAGAAACAAATGAGGAGTAAGGACTGGAAGGAGAAAAGGTAGGGGAAGCTGCAGTTGGGCTGTAAACTTAATTAATTAACTAATTAATTAATTAAAATAAGATCTGTTATTCTCTAATTTTTGCTTTGTTTTAACTTGAAAATTATATGGAACTTCATTTAAAAGTTATCTGACAATTATAGCATGAGGACCAGTGAAACTCTGAGTGAATGTATTGTTGGCATAAATATGTCCAGGATCCCAATCTTTTGGATTCATGGCAATGGCAAAACCCTCACCAGGTCAGTCTCGCAGAATCAGTAAAGCCCCCCTCTTGTTCATACAGAGGGTGTTGATGATGTGTGCAAAAACTAGCAATGTCAGCTTCCTTCTCTTACTTTCCTTCTCGTGGCCAACTACAACCTGAGACTGATCCCCTACAGAGATCTCCCATCAGCAATAGCTAACTCCTCCTCCTTGTGCTATACACTATAGGCCCTCTAAATGCTGCATATAATAAACAGTGAGCTCTCAGTTTGCAGCATAATAGTAGTTATCCTCCATCAGAGAAAGCACAGCTTGCCCAATCCCAGCTTTTCCATATATGGATCTTATTTACTCACTGTCTGTCATTTCTTCATTTCCATATCATTACCCCAGTCAGGTTTCCAAGACCAAGCCATGATGGATGTGACAATCTGGGAGATATCTGAATACAGAACAACAACTAGATAATCCTGTGGTCATCAATGTATTATAAGCTTTGTGACTTTTGAGGCATTATTAGTGTGAAGATTAACATTTGTTTTCAATTTGACTATATGTAGAATCAACTAAGAGGCAAGCTTTTAGATACATCTGTGAGGGATTTTCTTGGTTACATAAACTGAACTGGGAAGATCCATGCTGACTAAGAGTAGTACTTTCTAGCTGTAGGCTAGATATGAGGAGGCTGCAAGGAAAGTAGATGCTTTGGCTTTATATATCATGTTGGCAAGTTTTTCCACCGTGTTACTCCCACTGCCGTCATTCACTGGCATCAGAATCCAGTTTCTTCTGCTCCCTTACAGGGACTGAAGCTACAAGTTCACTGTAGCTACACTAGCAATTATTCATTCTCCACTACAGCAAAGTTTTAAATTAGTCTATCCCCCGGTAACTCCAAGATATAGCAAACATGTCCACTGAGTGATGTAATTTAATCTCTCTTACCCTCAAGAAGCATGTTTCTTTTCCTATTCCAATAGTTAAGCTAGACAATTTCACAGATTTAAGTCCTTAAACAGAGGGGAAAGCCATGGGACAAGTCCAGTTTTCAGGACAGAGCCCTATGATGAAATGTCAATCCTACACTGAGATTACAGAACAATATACCACATTGTGGTGTTCTGGTTGCCAGGAAACCAACTGTTATAGAATAATCAGCATTGACATTTTTTTCCAGATCTAAATTTGTACCCAGTAGGGGGTAAAAGGGTCCCTATTATGCATTATTGAGAATTTTTACCTCAACATTTCTTTTAAATGTATGACATGCAAATATTTGTTTATACACTGTGCTAGAGAAAAGCTCACTGCAAGGCTCTGCCCAGCGACATATGTATTTCCTATTCTATGGAGAATAAAGCAGAATGACATTTTCATTTTTATGAGGCAATGATTAGGGTCAGCGGACTAATAAAAGCGTAGTATAATGGTTGCTGTACATCCCAATAATTTCAGGCAGTTTAGCTGATTACATAAGCAAACTGATTTGAGGCTAGAGCAGTTTTACAATCATTGCACTGTGAAAAAAAATCATAAATAATGGTTATAATGAAAGCCTATGGGAATAAAGTCAACAAATTAAGTGGAAACGGTCTCCTAAAAAAGCAGAATAAGTAAATGGAGCTAACATGGAATTGTAGCAGTGCTACATTTCTTCTGGGGAGGAAACTTTATTCCTTGGCTTTTGCAGTTTCTTTTTCAGCTCTCTTTCTTCCAGAAGCATTGGGCCAAATCCCCATGTGCTTTCTCTCTCTGACACTCGTTTTTCTGAACTCCTTCCCCCAAGTTAAAGCACCTATGGATTGCACTGATCCTTCCAGGATAACCAGGGAAAATTCCATGTCAAGGTCACTTGATTGACAACCTCAATTTTACTTGTATCCTCCATTCCCTTTAGTCCTATTTAAAGGAACCATGAAAACTCTGCCCTTAATCTAGGCTTTAGCTTTCCACACAATTTGTTCTCTGACACTTTGTCAAAATTACTTTCTCAGATACCTCCCCATCACTCACAAAAGGAAGATGACTTGCAGTGAAGATAAAAAAAAAACATGAGCTTCATGTTAGTCGTGGAAAATGAACATACCTATGGGCCATCTACACAATGAGCTTATGCAGAGTGTCTAATATAGATTCCTTGAACTTTACAGCTTATTGCCTTGGTTATCCCCAGTGTGCTATATAGACACAAATGATGATTGCCTGCACACACTCTCATGTGTGCCAGGACCAAAGTAGGGCTGAGAAGTGTAGGTTTAATTGGCAGTATATGCATAGATGTCAGGAATGGAAATTCTGAGATTTCAGCACGTAAGTGCTACTGTTGAACACAGAGAGGGATTTTTCACTCCCAGATCTAGTGGGGCAACTGGTACAAGACTTGCTAGTGCAGGCCTATGGCTGGCAAAGCAGACACAGGGATAGACACAGAAAGGAAAGCCTTATCACCATAGCTTGCTATCTAAAAATACTTCCTGGATAACAAATTGAGTTAGAACCCAAGCTAAAGTCTTGCTCAACAGAAGAGACCAACAAACAAACAGAATTTCCAACACACGGCCTGAGGATGTGCCTTAGTGGAAGAAGATTCTTCAAGAATGCATAATACACTGAGTTCCATGCCCAACATCACAAGAAGAAAAACAGACCCAGCACAGTAACAAAGAAGAAAGAGCTATGTAGACAAAGTAGTGGCCAAAACCTAAGGACCCTCTTGAGTCAGCTGCTAAATACAAAGCCATGAATAAATAAGGCGAGAGTGACACTCCATAGGCCAGGCAAGAGAAGAAAAGAAAGTCAAATGATGGAGCATTATGCTGAAAAATGCCAGGAGTTCACAGAGCAAGGAGACATCTATGTCATTTGAATGTGTGTGCATAATATGTATGTACGTAAGGTGTACTTTTGGCTTTGTGTACACATATGTGCATGCCTGAGTGTAGGACTTTAAGTGTCATGGCTCCCATGTAGAGGTAGGGGCACCCACCGTCTCAGGTACTGTCCACAAGCTTCCAGGAATTCTCTTTTCTCCACTACCGATTTGCCTCAGATGCACTGGTGTTATAGATCCTCCCTACCTTATCTGGCTCCTCTGAGTTCTGGGGAACCAGATTTGGATCTTCATGCTTGCATGAAGTGCTTTACCCACTGGGCCATCTCCACAACCCCAAATCTGTGTTCTAATCAGCAAGAATGAAGATACAAGAGACATCAAAACTTACTAGCTGGTCTAAACAAGCCAGTAGAGAATACTTTATGTCTAGCCTAACAAATTTCCAAAGAAATTTGAATAGATAACCCACAAAAAACAATCACCAAAAAAATCCAACAACCACCACCCTACCACAATGGTCTTTGACTCCATGAAAATAAGACACTCTAGATGAAAATAAGTCGTAACAGCATCCAAAAAAAGATTACAAGACACACATATGCACACATACACACACTCACTCACACACACACACACACACACACACACACACACACACACACACACACACACACACACACACACACACACACACACACACACACACCACTGTTTAAAAAGAAACTGTATCCCATATCCAGTATAAATATCACTCAGTAAAGGAAAAAGTAATTGAGTGCCCAAGATAGAACTCTGGGAAATACTGTTATAAGGTAGGAAGGGAGGAAAAGATCCAGGAAGAATCACTGATAAAAGAGTAATGCAAATCTAAAAGAAATGAGGAGAGTATTGTAATCATGGGGTCAGGTAAGGAGATAGTTCCCAGAAGGAGAATGTGTTCAAGTGGGGGAGCAAGAAAGGCAGACTGAAGAGTGTGCTTGGACTTGGTACAAGTGCACATGCGCAGAATCATCATAGTCAGAGAAGTTTGAGCAGAGAGGCAGTAGAAGAACTGGCTTTCTTGGGTCTGAGGAATGAACAGGATGAGAAGATGAGTGGTGACAGACATTTATTCAATGCAAGATGGTCTCTGACTCAAGGTGTGTAAAATATTTGTCTGGTTCACCTCTAAAAATATTTCTTAATATTCTACAGGCCAGGTATGGTACTACTTGGGAGGTTAAGGCAGAATGATTCCTTGAGAATAAGCATTTGGGACTAGCCTGAACAATAATAGAACAAGACCACAACTCAAATTTAAAATGTTCTTCAATCTTCTGGAGAAATGGGTTCTTTCTCTTTCAGTCACATTTGTTTCTATATAAACTAATCCCAATTTTAAAAAAAATAATGTAAATTTGTTACCAAAAAAGGCATAGAGCAACTTCTGAACCTGGATGTTGCTGCCCACAGTGCGGTACAACCCTTCTGTCTTGATCCCTATGAAAGGAAAATCAGGTCATCATTATTAGCATAGCCCCAATGTTCAAGGTCCCCAAAACAGAAAAAGGAAACCCTTGTATAATGGTATTAGTTCACAGACACAAAAAGGCTCCCTTCTCTCTTCTAGTTCTCCAGCCCTCCCTGTTACAGAACAATCCTACAGTCCTCATCATGCATCTAAAAATCTGTTATGATTCCCCACTCTGTTAATCTCAAGGGAAGTGAACCCACTCTATAGTAAATAAGCATGCACTTCAATGAGTCGCAACAGGTAGCTGAAAGACAGTCTGCCATGTTGAAAGGGAGCTGGTGACTGAAATATATGGAAGTGATATCAATCCCTCAGTTGTTCTCGGGCTATGATATAGAAGAGAGGGTCAGAGTATAGCAAATGTGGAGCAAGAGGCAACTTTCCCACTGAGAAAGGCTGATGCAATGCTTCAAAGAAAACATAATGATTCACACACCACAGCCAGGTGAGGTCTAAATAGCCTCAGAAAGAAACAAAGTCATTTAACAGTCAGTGGAGAAGTGTGCTAATTCTCTATGTCCCTGAGTTTAGATTGGAACCCATCAATTTTTAAATTGATGTTAAAATGATATGTGGTAGAAGATGAGATCTTGGTCGTTTGAGATGGGACCATCACTAAACTGCTCGAGGAACAGTAGGTGCTAATTCAAAATGCATTCTAAGCCCTTGCAAGGCTTTGCTCTCTAAAAGTGAAAGCCACAAATTATGCATCTATAGTTGGACAAGGAACACTGTGATGGAAGCCAGTTTAGAACTGGCTGAAATCTTAAAAATTATGTCCAGTGTACAAGCTATCAGAACACAGTCCAAGAATGGACTTGTGCAAGGGGAAATTCTGAGTGCTTGTGAGAAAATTCCAAGAAAACAAGTAAAGAGTCCTGTGACCTCTGTTTCTTCAAAAATATGGAAATGTTCTCAGAAGGTGTCTTTGTGCCCCTTCCAGCTGTAGTGGATAGGAGTGAGTTTACTTCAGATCATTCACTGCAACTGGGTACTGCTATTCGATTATGTGCCTCTATGGAAATAGGTGATTTTCCACATGTGGTTTGTTCTTGCAAATGCACACTTTCCTCATGTGGCTCTTCTTAACCCTTAGAATATAAATTGTCTGGGGCTCTGAATAAAATTGATTATTCCAGGAGACTTTAGTCTGCCTCATTTTTAGACTCCATTTTCCAGAGCCCAAACCCCAATTAGAGAAGTAAACATAAGCTTTATAAAAAGTTATCATCCTGAAGATGGGTGCTGAGCATCAGATAATACCATTCTTACTTTAGAGGAGGTTCCTTAGGGTAAAAGCAGAGGTGTGCGAAGTGCAAATACAACACTTTCAAGGTGATGGTTTCTATCTTACCTTTGGTCTCAATAAAATTGATGCACTTCCTAACAAACTTGAACCCCACTTCATTCAGCTCCACTGTTTGGAGTAAAGGAAAGTAGACTTAGTTCATCGCATAATACACAGTTTCTACCCAAGATTCAAGAAGTGCAGGAAGGAACTTCAGTGAGAGAACCAGGAGGGCAGGTGTACATATCCTCTTCACCCTCAGACTGAATGATGGTGCTCAAGGTAGGTTTAGACTGTTACAACACAAAGTACTTCTGCTTAGCCCTTTATATCACGTCTACCCTAAACATGAGCAATGCCAAGTAGGAAATGCTACTGTGGAAATCCACAGAATTTTGATCATCCGTCTAGAACAAGAAGGAAATAATATATTTCTCTGGATCAACAGTAGCATTCACATCATAAGTTCCAATGGAGTAATTTCCCTAGTTCAATCAATATGTAATTTCAAATCAGGGCTAGGTTTCATTTTACACAGCGTTGCTTGAATGGTGTATGTAATCAATACCAGCGTTTACTGTCAATGGGACAGCTTTGAGCATATAATGTCCGTAGAGGAAAAATTGGAATTACTTACTTTCTTCCTGTTTTGTTATAGGAGTGTGGTAGATCTACAAAAGAGAAACCAAAAAAGACTAGGTTATTGTGACTCACTACAGTTAAGTAGGATAAATAAGATTCAGTTTCATTCCCTAGATTGGTTATCAAAATCATTAGAGATGCTAGACCTGTAACAACAATGAAAAAGAGGTAAAACAGAGTTCTCTTTACACCAATTCCTAGAAAACACAATCCCTGAAAGTTGTACTGGATATTCACGTAGTTCACACAGCTGAAGCTACAGATGACTCACCTTAGACATTATTTAGGTAAAGCTTACAGCAGGATTTTTTTTATTAGATATTTTCTTTCTTTACATTTCAAATGTTATCGCTGTTCCTGGTTTCCCCTCTGAACCCCCCTATCCCCTCCCGCTCCTGCTTCCCTGTCCTGGCATTCCCCTACACTGGGGCATCAAGCCTTCACAGGACCAAGGGCCTCTCCTTCCATTGATGTCCAATAGGGAAGGATTTTTATGGTAGAGTGAGAAGACATTTTAAACAAGGAAGTGGTCTTCTTAAGGACACTCCAGGAAATGGGCATTAATAGTAAAATGGTTAATTGATATCATTCTAAACATAAACACATTACATACAGAACACTGACAGATCCTAGTTCATAAAACAAATGCCATTAGGTAAAAAAAAATCACAGATTAACACAGACACAGTTTAATATTGAAAAATCTCAATACCTTACTCTCACCATTATGCCGATCAATTGGACCAAAACAAAACAAAAAGCAACACAGAAACACTGAATTAAATGGCATCATAGATAAATAGGCCCAACAAAAATTTACAGAACACTCCATTTAAACTCTACACACTATACATACATACTTAACCCATTGAATTCACTTTGAAATGGATCACATACTAGGATACAAAGAAATGTTCACTCAGAAACAATAAGAATCAACAGCAAGAGAAATAACAAAATATGCAAGTCCATGGAGATTAAACAACTATTTAATGATGAATCCATCAATGAAGAAAAAAAAAAGAAAATCAGAAGTTTCCTAAAATTTAATAAAAATTAAAATACAATACATCAAAACATGGGATACACTTAGACAGTCCTAAAGTAAAAGTTTATAGCTCTGATCAGCTACATTAAAAATCAGATAAATTGCTGCAAGTTTGCTGTGGCTGAGTAGTGCTCCATGTTCTGCTCTGAGCTCTGCTGTTGAGTGCTATGAGTGGACCTCAGGGAATCTCTGAAACCGAGACATGAGAGGACAAAGAACTTGTGTTACAGAGATAGCCAAGGTTGTACCTTATGGTGCACCTGGACTTGGTCATGTGTGAGAATCACCCAGGTGGTATTGGTTTTGAAGGCATAAAGGTGTCAGACAGAACATCTAAGACTTGGCACCATGAAAGGAGTGTATGAGAGGAAAGCTGTGAAGCCTCCTTGCAGCAGAACCCTGTTTATTGAAGATGTCAGTCCATTGGATGAGCATCGAGAATTAGCAGCAGCAGTAGAGTAGAGTCAACGAGAACCTAGAGTGCTATAGAGAGAAGAGTTGGAAAAGTGACACAATTTCTTTTGAGGAGCACAGAAGATTATGTGTGGATCCTAGATACTGGAACAAGAACCTGTAATACTGAAGTTATCATGGAGAACTCAAGATTTCGAGATGCCAGAGCTGTGGTATATCTGCTCAGATAAACTGCTCTCAGGGAATAAAACCACACAAAGAGAAAGAAGTGTGCTCTAGTGAACAAAACAGAAAGGAGTTAGAGATCAGAACAATGCTCTGACATCAGACATGGACATGCAGTTTGGAGATTGCCCAACTGGATTTTGGTCTTGTTTAGGTCGATTATTTCCTCACAATGACCTTTAGTACTGGTGAAGTATATCCTGTGAATTTGGACATATATGATATTCTATTTGTTTTTGAAAATATGGGGGATGACATTTAGATGATTGGATGATGAACTCTGGATTTTTACCATTTTTGAGACTGCTATAAATGATGTGGATTTTGATGTTGGAACTCATGTATTTTGCACTATGTGGTCCCCATACATTCATGGGTTTGAACATCATATGGGAGCCAGTGAGTGGAATGTGCTAGACTGAACATATTTGGCCCAGGGAGTAGCACTATCAGGAATTGTGGCTATGTTGGGGAAAGTGCACCCCATGCTTAAGAGACCTGCCTACTTGCTCCCAAGAAGACAGTCTCTTCCTGGCTCCTGTAAATCAAGATACAGACCTCTCAGCTCCTTCTTCAGCATTATGTTTGGCTGTATACCAACCATGCTTCTTGCTAGAATGAAAATGAACCAAACCTTGGAAACTGTAAGCCAGCCCCAACTAAATGTTTGCACTTAAAAAAATCAGATAGCTGGGTGGTGGGCATACGCCTTTAATCCCAGCACTTGGAGGCAGAGGCAGGCAGATTTCTGAGCTCTGAGTTCGAGGCCAGCCTGGTCTACAGAGTGAGTTCCAGGACAGCCAAGGCTACACAGAGAAACCCTGTCTCAAAAAAAAAATCAGATAAATTTTGAATAACTTAATGAGGCAACTTAAGACACTGGAAAAAGAAGAGCCAACAAAACACAAAATAGTACACATTAATAGTAAAATGGCTAATTGATACACTTGAAGTAAAGGCATACACATGGCTTATATGATCAGTGTTTTTCTGTTTAATAAAACAGTAATGCTGGGTGAGGCTGGAAGAAGCAAGCCCAGTCTCTCCTTTTCAAAAGAAAAGTGCTGCCAATGTAGGGTCCTCATAATTACTTCAGGGAGAGGTATTTCTTCATTGAGCAGCATTTGCTGTGACTTTTAAAAACAAGAGCTCTGTGGAGTCAGCCACAGCCAAGCTGGGGAGTCTGCATGTTCAGAGGATCTATATTTTAGCATCGGTCTCCACAATTAGCCTCTAGTAACTTCTGATATTCAAGAAGCTAAAGGGAAACCGAGTGGAGGAGAGGGATGGACATAGAAATGCCTTGCTCCTATCATCCTCTGAGAGAAACACCACAGGCATGCCAAGGGCCAAGCTTCAAGTTGCCAGGAAGTACACCTCACTCCACTTCTAGCAGCCACGGATACAATCTCAGAGCTGGTTTCTACACTCTTAATTTCTTTCACTTATATTTTGATTTGTGGTAGGGGATGGGGCATGCATGTCACAACGCATGTGAAGGTCAAAGGGCAACTTGTGAGAGTCAGTTCCCTCCTTCCACCATGTTGATTCTAGGTAATTGGACTCATGAGGCCCCAAGCTTGATGGCAAGCACCTTTACCCACTAAGCCATGGATCTCACAAGCGCTGATTATGCCTCTTTACTCCACAGAGAACAGAGGACACAGAGGAAAAAAAAATATGTTTCCCCACAGACTAGGTTTTCACTTGAAGAGAGCCAGGAGGTGATGCTGTATTCAAAGACTGTAGTGGTCTATCAAACCAGAGAAGAGGACCCCAAACTAATACAGCACTCTGGCATATGTAGGGTGGTTTTCACCTGGTTGTTCAAAGTAATCCTGAAAGGTACATAAAATAGAAATCATTAAAAACCATTTCAATGAGAAGAAGAGACTGAGCAAAAGACAGCAAACTAACTTGCTTAAGGCATTGCCATATAACAGCAAAACCAGGACCAGGCGTTTGTAGGTCCAACACCACAAAGTATATATTGCATGCCACCAAAATATATTGAAAAGACCATGCTTTCCAATGAGTTCTGCTTTCTTTTAAATGTAGAACTAATTCTGACTCTTCTAAAAGTTTTTTTTCCCTCTCTATCTGCCTCAACGGTGAAAGACAGCGACTCTTATCACCTCTCCTAAGAAAAAGAACAAGCTGAGTTTGGGGGCAGGGGTAAGAAAAATAGAAAAATCATTTTGAAAGCAAAGCTAAATGGCGGCTTACTTACATCTATGACATTGATTTTCCCACCCTTCTCTATGGACAAATCAATTTTATACTATGAAAAAGGATTCATTCCTTTTTCATAGAATAAAAAAGAATAGAATAGAAAAGAATGAAAGTTTTCATTCTTTTTGTTTGTTTGCTTGTTTGTTTTTCGAGACGGGTTTTTCTGTATAGCCCTGGCTGTCCTGGAACTCACTCTGTAGACCAGGCTGGCCTCGAACTCAGAAATCTGCCTGCTTCTGCCTCCCAAGTGCTAGGATTAAAGGTGTGCACCACCACTGCCCAGTTAGTTTTTATTCTTAAAAACTAGTACGAAGAGCTACGGAGTCAAATATTGCAGCAGGTAGCTTTAGAACCTCCTCTTGAGGATATCCTATAAAAGTCCTACAGAAGTCCCTCATGCCTGGAACTCAGGTTGGGTTAAAACAAGAGTTGAGAAAGTGACAATTCCTTCCAGCTCTAAGATTCAGAATCTGCTGAAGAACCTATGACAACTTCCCCATTGCCACCGCTAGAGGGCACTCAGACACTGACCTATTCTGCTGAGGTTCCCGCGGCACCCTTCTCACCCCTCCTCCAGTGTCTGACATCACTTACAGGTTCTTTCCCATCCATGGCTTCCATCCACAGCCTTCGATTGGCTTCTGAAGGCGCCTGCAGAGTGATGGTTCCTGGTCTGCGTTGGAAAAATAACAAGTTGAAGTCAGACCATTCAACCTCAGAGAATGGTATCTTGTGCTTTTTCATTTTTTTAACATATAGTTTCAATTAATGGATATTCATTATGCAAAATGATGGTTTATATTGGAACATTCTCATACATGTATGTAATATACTTCAAAAACAAGATTCTTTTTTATACTTAATCTCTTAATGGCTTTTATTTTCCCATCAATAAAAATAATGTTCTCTCCAGAGCTCCCAGGGACTAAAACTCCAACCAAAGAGTACTCATGAGGGAATTCATGGCTCCAGCAGCATGTGTATAGCAGAGGATGGTCAAGTCGGTCATCAATGGTAGGAGAGACCCTTGGTCCTGTGAAGGTTCTATGTCCCAGGAAGAGGGAAATGCCAGGGCCAGGAAGCTGGAGTGGGTGGGTTGGTGAGCAGGGGAATTGGGAAAGGAATAGGTTTTTTTCAGAGGGGAAATCAGGAATGGGGAGAACATAATGTAAATAAAGAAAATATCTAATAAAAAATTTAAAACAAAATTTCTCTCAAAATCACAAACATATGCTGTTATAAGAAAAGGTATTCAGAATACATAATTATGCTGTTTCTCTTTGACTATGAAAGCATTTAATCAAGAGACTTGTTAAATAAGAGATTATATGAATTAACATAATATTCATGTTTAGCAATTCCTTTAAAAGAGGAAAGCCACCTTTGAAGTGAAATAATTTTTTTGTTTTGTTTTTATTTCTTTTTTGTTTATTATTATTATTAGATATTTTCTTTATTTACATTTCAATTTTTATCCCCCTTCCTCATTTACCCTCCAAAAACCCCCTTAACCACTATACTATATGGCCTCTTGTCTATGGCCATTGCTCTAAACTCTGTTTGATTGTATTTACTTTTTGGCATTCTGTTATGGTTTGAAAATATAAACAAGCACCCTCACATATGCTCCCAAATGCCCTTGTATTGAAATGTAATTGCCGATGTGAGAATAATATGTTGAGTCTTCAGGAAGTGACACAGCACCTTTATAAAATGTTGGAAGTGGAAAGTCCATTCCCTTCTCTCCCTTCTTCCATGTGAGAACAAGGAACATATTCTCTCTGGAGGATGATGGAAAAGGCAAAACACTATCTTGGAGACAAAGATTCTCAGACTCCAAACCTGCTAGCACACTGATCTTGGACTCCCAAAATCAGAGCCCTAAGAAATAAATTTCTGTTGCTTATGAATAACCCATTCTCAGGCATTAAAACAGCAAACTGGATGAAGACACTGTTTTTATCCAGAGACACTGAAGATTGATATGCCTATTCTAATTTATCTAGACCTTTAGAACCAAACAGGACATTTGGTGTTGAGCAGATTTCTGCAGGCATGAAGTTTTGGTATAGTCTCCAGCCAGCCATATCATTGTGAGAAGCTTGCCTCTCACCTTTCTACACCATGCAACCTCACTCGGAGTTGCAGGATGGAAGAGCAATAACAAGAACATTCAAAGATGCTGGCTTGAATCACTTTGTCTCTGCACTGTCACTTCCTCGCCTCTAAATGTACTGGAACACACACTCTGGGAATTACTTCCCAGTGCTAACATCAGGGAATTCCTAGCATACCCCTTACCTGGCAAGCTACATGCTCTTTAAGAGAATTAACCAAAAGTCAGCACTTGGCTCTCAAAATGAAACTCTTTCCTATTTAACTTTCTCTACGAACCTCATCCTTTAGAATATGCCTTGCAGGACTGAAAAGCCTAGGGCCCTCTATAAAGACAGCTATCAGCCAAATCACAAAGCCAAAAGGAGGGAGAGCAGGCAAATGAAAAATAGCCACGAAAGTAAAAAGGCAGTTTGATGAGTAAAGCCATTCACCAAACCTAGATGCCTCACCTGTCAGCTCACTTCTGATTTCAGAAGTTAGAGGAATAAATGTCTGACTCTCAGGGAAGCATTCAGAGACTCTTTAGTGTTACAGATAGTCAAGTTCAAAGAATATTAAGGACTAGAGACTGGAAAAATAACTAAGAACTAGTTCAGAGTCCTTCACATAGGATCCATTATACCCTTAGATGAACTGTTTACCCTCCTGGAATTTCCGCTTGCCCATTTGGAACCAATAGGCAATGGATGACATCTATTAAGTAGAGTGCACTGGTTAAGAATGCAGCTTTCCTTAGAGATTCAAACACCTGGCCTTGGGCTTGAACCTGGCCTGGCTCCACCGTTTAATAGCTGTGTTATTCAAATTGGTTAACTTCTCTCTTGCCTCCTTATCCTTCTTTTTTGTGAACTTCAGGTAATAGCAAACTGTATGAGGTGAAGACTAAAGTTCATTTAAAGGGCTGAGAACAGGTCCTGACAGTCAGGAGACACTTGGAAAGCAATAGCACTCTTGTGTGATACAAGCCTATGATTTCAAATATTGGTATGAACATAATTATTTTAATGCTATTCTACCTTCCTGAACTAGAAAATAAAAGGGAGTAAGAGACCACTGCTTGGCACTCCAGAGAATGTGAGTGAATGTGTATAATCCCTGCTGGGAAACCTGACTCTAAGATCAGATGGACAAGTGAGGGAAGTAGCTGCCACAATCTGACAAGGTCCCACGTGAA
The DNA here is from genome assembly GCF_008632895.1 of Mastomys coucha. Taxonomy (NCBI): domain Eukaryota; kingdom Metazoa; phylum Chordata; class Mammalia; order Rodentia; family Muridae; genus Mastomys; species Mastomys coucha. Next base: position 99,017,404 of record NC_045030.1, read on the forward strand.
GGGGGTGTTACTTAGCATCTGTGCATGACGCTATTAAGTAGTCTATCCTGATCAATAATGGAATAACATAACAAAGGCAATGACTGTGGGAGCCCACAGCTCAGGGCTCTGTCTTGCAGCAGAGACAGCTCATGTATTTGAATCTTGGTGTTCGCACTTTTAAAAGGGTTGAGTAAGCCAATGGTTTTTAACATGCAAATCATATGGTAAGTATTCACAAGGTGAATCATAACTTTAGTTCCTGGGTTCTACTGTAAATATTCCTCGGAATTCTGGAAGAGAAAAGAACGTATCTAAAAATTAACACCAAACTTAACACCTACAAAGAGCCAAGCATAGCAGCACACTGTGTAAGAAATATAAATAAATAAAATCACCCAGTGTTTCATCCAGAGCCAAACTATTTGCAAGTTGCTTTGAGTTGAGGATATTATTTACAGGCAGCTGGCAATTTTAAGCTAAAAAAGGAATCAACATGGAATCCGACATGGAACATTTCATCACTTTTAAGCACCTTGATGCTGCGGAACCAGAGATGCGACAGGTTCACACAGGAATCAAAGCCCACAGATCTTTTTCTTATCCTACAGGGCATGATGTTATTAGGAAAATGAGTGCCAGTCACATGGTTACTCATAACATCATTTACTATCACAGTCCTTTGGATGAGAATCATCTACTTTTTTTTTTTAAGGAAGACATCACAGAGACCCCAAAAAACAAAATTATAAGGGTCCAAAAATACCCCAATTTTTAAATAAGGCAAATAATAGGGAAAATGTTCTAAACTCTTAGTCTATCTGGTCTTGTTGATCTCAGTCCCTAATGATTTTTTCTCTGATATTAGAACTTCTTGATTAAGGTCCTTTCTAGTAATTTAATCATTTTGCTAAATTCTTCTCTATTACTCGGTGCCTAGTATATAGAAATAATGGATGGCCCTGCAAGTGGAGGGCCTACCTCCAGAGAGCACATTAAGCCAGAGACCCAGGCAGCATCCACCATTTTCTCTCAGGTGAGGCTCTGAGACTGGAGCAGCCAGCCTGGAGGCGCCTTAGGCCAGAGACCCGGGCAGGATTCGCCATTTTCT